>NW_021319945.1:843699-870859 GCF_001605985.2 Dendrobium catenatum | reverse complement strand
GTGGCAGTCGGAGGCCGGGCGGTGGTCTGACGATGGTCGGGCTGAAGTCTGGCGGCAGTCGTCGGCCGGGCGGAGATCCGGCGGTGTCGGCAGTCGCGCAGTGGTTCGACGAAGGTCTGGCTGATGTCCGGCGGCGGTCGTCGGCCGAGCGAAGGTCCGTCGGCGAATGGCGGCCAGGCGGTGGTCTGACTAAGGTCGTGTTGAAGTCCAGCGACAGTCGACTACCGGGCGGTGGTGCGACGAAGGTCGGGCTGAAGTCTGACGGCAGCCAGTCGAAGGTCAGGCGATGGTTGGCGGCTGGTCGGTGGTCCGACGAAGGTCGGGCTGAATTCCGGCGGTGGTCGGCGACCAGGTTTAGGCGGCGGTGCTATAGCTCTTGAAGCTTCAGAGCTTTCTCTAATCTCTTGCCAAAGGTTCCTTTCATATAGAGAGTGGGGTTTATTTATAGATTTTCATTAGTGCTCACTCCATAAATTTAGAGAAGATCCGGAGCAGGTTCGGAGTGTTCTATCGGATGGCTCGTATTGATCACTACAGGAAAACCCGGTATTACCGGCTGACAAAATCCGCTTGTAATACATAAAATATGACGGAAAGATTGGGTTTATGATGCATTTATGACAGAATTTCATACGCTGGTTTGGTGCACGTCGGAAAATGTCTTCCAACGGATATAAGACGCCGGTAATTTTTCCGGCGCACGTTCCGACGCATTACCGGCGAAAAATGGGTTAACAAAATGACATTTATTAGCTGATTATTCCGACGTTAAATATGCCAGAAATTACGACGTACTTATCCGCCGGAAACTCCGATGGATAAAACGCCGTAACTAAAGGTACAGCTTGGATAAAACGCCGTAACTAAAGGTACAGCTTGTTATCGGCGCGTTTTCCGCCGGTAATTCCGGCGGACATAAAATGCCGGAAACGATACTCTCGATCATAGAGAGTTTTTCAACTATTTAAGTGCCTTAACTATGTCGGAATTCAAAGATATTGGGCTCGTTGGATTCGTCTAACCGAGCCGCTCGATTTGACTATAAGCATGCCATATTTGAATATCATTTTATCATCCAAATAATGCTTTGACCCTTCCAAATGTGGTCTGGGCCCCGATTCGGACCCATTTGGGCTTGGGTTGGACCAATTTTGGTGTTGTTTGGTTCCTTTCTTTGAGATATTCAGTTTGACTATAAGTTTGCTAAAATTGGAATTCAGATGATCTCGAATTTAATTTTGAAAGTTTCTAACTTGAATATGCCTCGAAATTCATGCTCGATCAAAGCAATTTTTGAGCCCATATCAACTACTATAATCTCTAAATTAATTTATTTTTTCTTATCTTCTAATGAATATAAGAGAAAATAAATAAATTTGGAGATTATAATAATAACAATAAATTTAGAGATTCTATATATATAGTACTGGTTCATTTTTGTAATGAAACTATAACTATTTAAGTTAAATTTCTTAAAATCTTTAATAAACTTTGTTTCAAAGTGAAGAATTGGAGCAACATAACCTCAAACTTTTTTTAAGTAAAAATTGTTCATCTCCCTTCTCCTTGATATATGTGATATAGATTAATATTATTGAGGTATATATACTAATAGTGCAAATATGAAAGGGGTGATTTTAATTTAACCCAAAATTAAGAATTGTAATAGGATATCTACCAATATATTATCACAAATTTATATATTTATTAATATATCATTTTGATATATCTTTTCCAAAATTCATATTATCATCTCGAATTTTGATACATCTTTAATATCTTAAAGCGCTCAAATTTTCAAATAAAAATCTTTATGAGACAATTTTGGGATTACAAGAACTACATTTTTAGCAAATTATATAGTTTATGTGTGCATATTGATGAGATAAATATATGGAGAGTTCAAGATCAGTGAATTATGAAATCATTAAGACATAAATTTGTTTGAAAAAATAATATGTGAAAAATAGGGGATTTATATGAATCATCAAATGAAGAATTCTAATTTCTATATGAAATAAAAAGAATGTTCATTTCCGTAAATATATTAATTGGCATACTAATCATCATTAATAAGGCTGACACCCACTGTCAATATCACTCATCATCGTCACTAATGCCAACATCCACTATAGCAAAAAAAAAAGGCTGACACTAATCATCATTATCAACATTATCATCTATCAACACTAAAATCAACGCCTCCTATTTAACCAATGTATTTTAATTTTAAAATTTATTTTCGAAATACTAATTATTCACTTCCCCTATTGTCCTATAAACCATAATTTGTGTGTAGTTTTGTTAAATGTTAAATCTTATATATTTGTTTATCACTTCATAGCATTGCATGACTATATGTATTAACAACTACACTAGAATGCTTGTGTACTTAGTTATATTTGAATGTCCGATCTTTTTAATTTCCATGGAATTGTGAGGGTTTGAGAGTAATTTTGAAAAAAAAAAAAAGAAAATCTAAAAGTATTAGTTTTGTTAGCATATGATGATTATTATAAAATTACATCATAAATTTATTATAGTAAGCATATAAATAATTTGAGAAAATATATATTTTTTATTCCTTAATTATATTTATTCTCACCTATTTATTTTTTCGTTTTTTTGGTCTTGTATGCTAAGTTGGCATCATTATTCAATTAATAAGATGATATAAACAGCAATGGTGATCTTACCCTAGCTGGCACCCACGTGTCCTTTTACTCTCACCAAATCATATCTCTCATATTCTATTCCTGCATTTGAAAACTATCACATACCCATCCACATCACCCTGCCCTTCCGTGCACATTCTTGACCCTACATCTACAAACAATCAACACATGCATTTGCTCCCTTAGTTGCATCCATATATATTAATCATTCTTAGTTCTCCCTTCGGGGTTCATTTTCCACCACACTCACTCCCTTTATCGCCTGAAATTATTATGTGCGGTCACCGGATGTTTTTCGGAGGTGAATTAGGATGTGCCATGTCACCTTTTTACTATGAATCATTTTGTATCGAGTGATGTGGCGCATATTGATTCACCTCTGGACAGTCCGGTGACCGCACGTAATAATTTGTCCTTTATCGCACCCTTCCCTAACATTAAAGTCTCTTTTGCTCATATATCTTTCTTATTATGAGTAAAACTACACGCAACGCCCTTATCGTGGCGACAATGTAATTTCTCATGAATGCAACAAATTTTCTCCTTCTTCATAACGTAAATGTGATTCTTGTTACAAAAAGGTAGTTACAGTGTGGTTAGTTCTTTTATCGATTATGAATCCCAACTTCAGTTCTGACATATCCTTAATTATAACTATGTTATTCATTTTATTTTCTTAAATGTGATTCTTTTTGCGTCTTGGAGTATTCGTGGTGGTAGAAAAATATAAAATTTAATGTCTTAGCTTTGTACAAAAATCTAACACGCAATCAGATAAGAGAGAGGGGGGTGTAGCATTTATGAGACACCAAGATTTTTATGCGGAAAACTCCTGAAAAGGGGAAAAAGCTACGGGGCCTAGCCCAGTTTGAATGAATCCACTATTATTTATAGTTGATTACAAATGAGGCCCTTCCTTGGGGGAAGGCCTTAGCTTGATGTACATCTTATAGAGTATATTACATGGTGGGAATACAAAGAGTCACTGTTGATATATTCGTTTGGTCAAAAGGACCGTAGTCAATGGGCGACGTAAGACGGCAGGATCGTAGTCGATGGGCGACGGAGGTCGGAAGGACTATAGTTGGTGGGTGACGTAAGTTAAAGGACCGTAGTCGGCGAGCGACGGAGTTCTGAAGGACTGTAGTCGATGGGTGACTTAAGTCAGAAGGACCTAGTCGGCGGGCGATAGAGGTTGGAAGGACTATTTCAGGTAGAAGTTCAGCATCGAATAGGTGTCCGACAAAAATTTTATGGCAGACAAAATTCCGGTATTAGGTAGAAATCTGGCGAAGAGCGGAGGTCCGGCGTCGGGTAGAAGTCTGAATTCAGTCGGCGACCGGGGAGAACTCCAGAGTTAGATGGTATTCGGATAAACCTCCAGAGTCACTTGGAGATCGGGCAGAATTTTAGCGTCACTCAAAAGTCGAGAGGAATTTTGGTGTCACTTAGAAGCTAGGTGGAATTCCGGCGTCACTTGGAAGTCGGTGATCGAGGAGGAGTTTCTTCCCTCATACTCTTTTCTTCTTCCTCTTCTCTTCTTCTCCTTGCTTTCTTGCTTGGGTCCCCTCTCAAGAAAAATGATGGACTATTTATAGTTTTTTTAGGATGACATGAACCTGGCAAGGGGGGGCACGTGCCCCCCCCCCCTTAAAAAATTGAATTTTTTTTTAATCTCAATTCAAAATTAAGTTGGTAACTTCAAAAATTAATTCGGAGACCATATGAACTCCGATTTCAGTAAACTTACAGTCGAACTGAACGTCTCAAAAACACAAACCTAACGACACCAAATTCAACTCAATCCGAACCCAAATGACTCCAAATCAAAGACCCGAAGCATATTTGGAAGGTTCAAACCATAACTTTGATTACCAAATGGTTTCCAAACATAACATGCTTATAGTCGAATCGAGCGGCTAGACAAGACGAATCCAACGAGCCCAAGATCGCCAAATTATGACTAAGACATTTAAATGCCCAATAAATAGTCCACGGTCAAGAAATTTAACATCGGTCATCCATTCAATTCACTTCCAATTTAATTTCCTATTCATTTACATTTTTTTTCTTGATTGATATTAGCTTAATCCTATATTGATTAGATCTTAAAGAGATTTTATGATTTTTTTTTGAAATGAGATTTTTAATATCACGTATTTAGTTAATATATTTAATATCACGTATTTAGTTAATATATTAAACATGTTCTAGCAGAAATCGAGTGATTTGATGATCAAAGTCATTTTGTGAAGGAAAAAAATAAACTTATTCACTAACAAAGTTTTATCATTTTTAATATTGATTATATTGGTCCTAAGTCTGGATGTAAAAAAATTGAAGAAAAATAATAATATAATAAAAAAATTTTTAGGCCCACCTAGAGATATTTTCTGGCTCCGCCACTGCTTAAATAGGAGGAGCATGAAGGGAAAAGTAGGAGTGGAATGGATGGACGACCGATATTAAATCCCTTGATTATGGATTATTCATCAAATATTTGAAGGTCTTAATGATAATGAAATTCGGTGATTTTGAGCTCATTGTATTTTTCTCGTCGAGCCGCTCGATTCGACTATAAGCATGTCATATTTGGAAACTGTTTGGTAACCCAAATTGTGGTTTGAACCTTCCAACAGCGCTTTGAATCCTTGATTTGGATTCATTTGGACTTGGATTGAGTTAAATTTAGTGTCATTGGGTTCGTATTTCCGAGACGCTCAGTTCAACTGTAAGTTTGTTGAAATCGAACTTCAGATGAACTCGAATTTACTTTTTGAAGTTTCCAACTTGATTTTTGCCTCGGGATTCGTACCCGATCAAGATAATTTTTTGATGACATATATATCCTGCTAAGATGATATATATCCATATTGAGATGTGTAGACATCAGATATTCCTTTCTTTGAAGAAAAAGTTGTAGGTGATGCTTCACTGTGCAATAAAGAATAGGTCAATAGAATCTACTAAAGATATTTGACCTTTTTGAAGTTGTTTGTTATTTGATGACTTGTATATAATAAATTTACACTTGAAATTGAGGTACAATTTTGCAATGTACTTCCAATGATATTGTATATGAAGCTGAGATTATTATATGAGCTTGATGCCTATTTTTCATTTGAAATGAACTCGTCCTCTAAAGAAAACTAAATTGTTTATGCCTCTTTGAGATATGCTTTGATTTATGTGTATTCCGTGCTATTGAGATTTTTTAACATGCTAAAATTTTTGTAAGCTTGTACATTTTGAGGTTTTTAAGCCTTCCAAGATTTTATATTCATGTTTGGAAGAGGCCGAGAGAATCCACCAAGGATGTATGACCTATCCAATGTTGTATGTCAGAGTATTGCTCAATAACGTTAACATATATGAAAAAAGTCGAGAGAATCCACCAAGGATGTAAGACTTATCTGAGGTTGTATGTAAGAGCCTTTGCTCGATGATATTAACATGTGTGGAAGAGGTCATGAGAATTCAACAAGGATGTAAGACCTATCCGAGATTGTAAGTAAGAGTAATGCTCGATGATATTAACATGTGTGGAAGAGGTCGGGAGAATCCACCAAGGGTGTAAGACCTATCTATTTTTTTATGTCAAAGCACTGCTCGATGATATTAACCTATATGGAAGAGGTCGGGAGAATCTACCAAGGATGTAAGACCTATATGAGGATATATCTCTGAGCCTTTATGTCACGACCCAACCCGACTGGAACGAATCCCTTCGCGTCGGGCTGCGACAAATGATTAAAATCCAGGATCTAGTTTTGAAATTTGTTTTAGAACTTTCTTCCAAATATTTGAACAAACAGAAACACAGAGCTGCTATTAACTTCTAAATATAAAGAACAATTCATCTATCATTTTTTCCTTTCATCAAAATTATCATGTACAATATAGTGCATGGCTACCGATAGAAAGAACAGAACAGAAAAGTCAAGACTGTACAAAAATCAAAAGTACAAAATACCAAGTCACTGATCAGACACAGAACTGCTAGTCCAAGACTTCATTCCCTTTCTGAGAACCTGAAAATCACGCAGAAAATAAGGATGAGCTAACAGCTCAGCACGACTACAATCGCCCATCAAAATCTCCAGAAATACACCTCAGAAAATACATCAGAAGTAGTTATTCAAATAGCCGTACAGAATTCAGATAATCATACAGAAAGCCGTAATAAATTCACATAATCAACAGAACAGATATCGAACAGAATCAAATAACCGGTACATAAGAACTGAATTTATATCGCATATCAGAACATTCAAATCAGATTTTACAGAACAAACAGAATCGTACGGAGCAGATTTCAAATCAGATAAAATCATATTTCAATATCAGATCACATATCACATAACACATATCAAATTCCCGGACCCTGACAGAATCTCAACGGATTCTGGCCCCTTATGCCTCCCTTCCCTGACACTGACAGAATCTCAGCGGATTCTGGCCCCTTATGCCTCCCTTCTCTGACACTGACAGAATCTCAACAAATTTTGGCCCCTTATGTCTCCATTTGTGCTTATAGCACCAGAACGGAACAAATACACAAAATTTTCATAACATAACTTGTTGCAGATTTCCCTGACCCAGACAACGGAATCACAAAAGATTCTGGCCCCTTATAACTCCCTTCTAATATCACAACACATCAAAACATTCAAATCAGAAAATCAGATTCGTCAGAAAAATCGTCAGCGGCATAACGACAGTATACGGAATTTATACATAACTCATAGATTCAGAAATTTACCAAGTTACCATAGATAATACAAAACATAATTGTAAGACTTTTATTGTAGTGAATCAACATTTTTCAATATCCAGATAATTTATAGTTCGATTAAAATACCGCAGAATCCAAAATATATGGTAAAAATCTTCCAAAAAATACTCAAAATGTGCACAAACATCATCTCAAAGCATACCAAAAGTTACGCGGTAAAAAGTTTGTCAGTGCGAAAAGAAACCAAATATTTGCAAACAGAAATAAAATCTGAGACAGAAAAGTCGTAAAAATTATCGTTTCTAAAAATTGAGAAAGGCGGAATGTGCCTTACCTCGAGTCGGTCAATTTTTCTAACTACGGCGACGGACGAAAAAGGACCGAAGTCGCCCAAAACTCACTTTTCTTTCTTTTTCCTTTGATTTTCTCTCTCCTGGCTTTTCTCTCTCCTCAAAAAGATCTCAAACCATTATATATGCATGCAGATCGTCCTGGACGATCCAAAATTGTCCCGGGACGATTTGCCCACTAGATGAATTCCGTTCAGACAAAATAGTTATTGTTCCTAGACGAGTTGCTTTTTTGACAAATTTTGTACGGACGAACCGTACTTCATCCTGGGACGAACTTCTTTGTCACCTGCTTTTGAACTGATCGTCCCGGACGAACCTAGAAGGAAAAAACTTTGTCCGGACGAACCTGGAAGGAAAAATGGCTTTCATACTTTACTTGATGATATTAATCTATGTGGAAGAAGTCAAGAGAATCCACCAAGGATGTGAGACATATCCGAGGTTATATATTAGAGTCTTTACTCGATGACGTTAACCTGTGTGGAAGAGGTCGAATTAAATCCCCTTGGGATTGATTTTGCCTTGATTGGGAGGGGGTAAATGCCGCGTGTATCCCGAATCAAAGGTGGAGAGTGGTCTATCTTTAGACCATTACTGCCTTTTTGAGGTCGAGATTAAGACCTTGCCTAAGGAGTAGAAGTTCAGTAAGGGACTGTATGTGACTTAAAATTTATCAGAAGCATCCTTATATTTGCCGAAAGTTTTCTTATATATCGTATTGATTTTGAAAGTCTTGGAGAGATCTTTTTGACTAAATTTGTAGTTAAGGTTGCCCCCCAGTCCGAATCTGATTCCCATGAAATTGATGTATCAATAGGTGATGAATAAACTTTTGAGATTGGAGCCAAAATTGCCCCCAGTCAGAAACGACATTCCCACAGATGGCATCAAACTGTTGAGTCATGGATTATTTGTGGCGGTAGAGAAATTAAAATTTAATGTCTTAGTGTTGTATGAAAATTTGGCACGCAATCAGATAAGAGAGAGGAGGTGTAGCATTTATGAGACACCAAGATTTTTACGTGAAAAACCCCTGAAAAGGGGGAAAAATCATGGGGCCTAGCTCAGTTTGAATGAATCCACTATTATTTGTAGTTGATTACAAATGAGGCCCTTTCTTTGGGGAAGACCTTAGCTTGATGTACATCTTATAGAGTACATTACCTGATGGGAATACAAAGAGTTACTGTTGATATGTTCGTTTGGTTAGAAGGATCGTAGTTAATGGGCGACGTGAGTCAGCAGGACTGTAATCTATCGACGACGGAGGTCGGAAGGACTATAGCCGGTATGCGACGTAAGTCAGAAGGACTGTAGTCGGCAGGCGACGGGGGTCGGAAGAACTGTAGTCGATGGGTGACGTAAGTTAGAAGGACCGTAGTAGGTGGGCGATGGAGGTCAGAAGGAGTGTTTCAGGTAGAAGTCTAGCATCGGATAGATGTTTGACAAAAATATGACGGCGGACAAAAGTCAGGTATTATATAGAAATATGGAGACGAGCGGAGGTCTGGCGTCTGGTAGAAGTCCAAATTCAGTCGGTGGCCAGGGAGAACTTCGGCGTTTAATGGTATTCGGGCAAAACTCCATAGTCACTTGGAGATCGGGCAAAATTCTGACGTCACTCGAAACTTATGAGGAATTTTGGTGTCACTTGGAAGTCGTGCGGAATTCCGGCGTCACTTGGAAGTTAGTGGTCGAGGAGTTTCTTCCCTCATACTCTTCTCTTCTTCTTCTTTCTCCTTGCTTTCTTGCTTGGGTCCCTGTTGACTGTATAAAAAAAATTATAACAAAAAAATAAATAAATCAGAATAGGAAGTAAGAATCCCAGATCTATAAATCCTGACACTACCCTCAGGGGAAATCTGGTTAATTTCAATCTGACTTAAGGGAAATGGAATCCTAAGGTTGCAAAGCAGGATTCGTGCACTCGTGCCATTTTTCTTGAGCCAACAATCCCCTCTCAAGAGAAATGATTATAGTTTTTGAGGATGGCATGAACCGTAAATAGGAGGAGGATCAAAGGCAAAGGTGGAGTGGAATGTATGGACGGCCGATATTAAATCCCTTGATTATGGATTATTCATCAGACATTTGAAGGTCTTAATGATAATGGAATTTGGCGATCTTGAGCTCGTTGGATTTGTCTCATCGAGCCTCTCAATTCGACTATATCATAATTGTAAACTGTTTGGTAACCGAAATTGTGGTTCGAACCTTCCAACAGCGCTTCGGGTCCTTGATTTGGACTCATTTGGACTCGGATTGAGTTAAATTTGGTGTCGTTGGGTTCGTATTTCCGAGATGCTCAGTTCGACTGTAAGTTTTATGAAATCGGAGTTCAGATTATCTCGCATTTAATTTTTGAAGTTTCCAACTTGATTTTTGCCTCGAGATTCATGCCCGATCAAGATAATTTTTTGACGACATATCAATTCGAATCATTCATGACATATGAATTTTATCTTTAGACATTTTTATACTTGAGCCATTAGAAACTTTGCCCTGTTATTACCATTTCTTATTATGCTGTTCATTTAAAAAATAAAACAATGCACTTCATGTCGAACTATCGAGCCTACAAAATAAGCTGAATTAGAACTAATAAGCCAAGCTCGAGCTGAAAATACAAAATTTGAGTTGAGTTCGAGATCGAGTTCAAGCCACTTAAACAATTGGCGAGTCAAGCTCGTTGGGACTCGTGTTTTACTTGACTCATTTGCACTACTAATTATGAGTCATAAGTGTCTATTTTTTGACATACTAGCACATAGAGTTATATGAGCTTGAATTATGATATTTGTTTCTAACGAGAGGTATAAGAGCATGAGAAAAATATGTTATTTTTGCTATGATATATGTTACACTTTTTATTTGTTTTCCCCGTATTGTCTATTTAAATAAGAATTATTCTACGTAGGCTAATGAATTGTTAATAATTGTTTAAATTTAGTTAATGTAAAATGGGTTGATTATTGGAAATTTAGATAGATGAGTGTGACTTACTGAGCTATGGTAACTCACATCTATTCTGCATTTTGTTCCAAGTTAGGTGAATGGGAAAGGGCTGGTTGAGTAGCTATGGTCTCAAGTTTTAATATTTTCAAGTATGTTTATGTATTTTTTATTTTATAATTTATTTATGTGCTCTGTTCTAGCTTGTAGCCATGTACTGTAGTATGTAGGTGGTGTTGTATATGTATTTTGATGATGAATAAAAATGAAGAAAAGAAATTTATGGGTGAGTTTATTTTTTTACTTATTATAAGTAATTAGACGCTATGTAATATTTTTAAATTGAAGAAATTTGAAATGTTTCTAAAATTTTGATCTTAAGCTTGGCCTGTCACCATTTAATAAGATATGACATGTTTTGTCTGCGGGTTATATTCAGTTGAATTGTGATAAAAATATTAATTGGATGACCAAATGACAAATGACCTCCAATTTGGCATATTTATAATCAAATTGAGTTTCTCGATGAGATGAATTAAACGAGCCTAAGTTTGCTCTTCTGACAAGATTAAGATACTTAAATGTTGAACAAGCGCTTTATGATCAATTGAATCAATATGGGTTGTAGGATGAATTAATCAACATTTCCACTATATTTATGGAGCATAAAAAATAAATAAATATGCCCCCACACTACACAAAAGAGGATCATAGGGTTAGAGATTCAAGAGAACTCAAAGGCTTGAAGAATCTAAGGGTTCTACTCGAGCAACACCGTCACTCGACATTTGCCAGCTTACTATCGTGGTTGGACCTTTTGCCGCCTGGCTGTTATTGTTAAACCTTTTATTGTTTGATCAATGCCATCGAACATCCATCGCCCGATTGTAGACCTTCTCCACCTGACCATAACCATTGAACATTCCTTGCCCAACCACCCTCATCGAATTGCCGCCTCCCGACAAAAACTATTTGACTGGTATCACTCTCTTACAACCATTTGAATACTTTTCAATTAGTATTTGACCTTGTTATGTTCTCCAAATTATTGTAATCTTGTCTGTCTTAATACAAAGGGACGCGCAAGACATTATAATCAATATTCACATAGTGGAATCATTTCAATTGATAAGACATTGTGTTTTTTTTTCACTTTTTGAATTTTCTATGTAAAAACTCTAATGTTAGTAGTACTTTTTTATTTATATATTTGCGTGTTGGATTTTTCTGCAAAAAAAATAAATAAAATTCTTTTTATTATCATGAATTATTTTGCTTGCAATAATAATAATTTGAGAGAGAGAGAGAGAGAGAGAGAGAGAGAGAGAGAGAGAGAGAGAGAGAGAGAGCATGATTTGCAAATTGTGGTAAATGTGCTCATGATTGGAGTTGTTAGTCATAGGGCTATAAACCAATTGAATGTTCAATAAGCTATTTGTGCTCTGCTCGATTATAGCTTGTTCGTAATCGTTTGATTTAGTAATCAACCAAGTTTGATTGTTTTTTTAAATACTCGATGATTAAACAAACAAGTTTGAACAACTATGTATTTGTCTCATTTATATTCATGAACAACATCCTTTGAAACTCATAAACATGCTCAATACGAAGCTTGATAAGAAGCTCATTAAGAAAGTTGATTCTTCTGCGATATGGAGCTCGTGAAAAAAAAGAAAAATTGATATAAATATTGATTAAGTCTCATTATAGATTAAATTTATTCATTTTCAAAAATATATTTACTCATATTTTATAGACAGTTTGATTTTAGTGTTCATTAAAAAGCACGCTTATTAAAAGTATCATTTATGAGCTTGACATGTTACTCGTTTATGGGATAGAGAAAGCTCGATAAACTTGCTCGTTTATGGGTTCCACAAAGCTTGATAGATAAGTTCGTTAACCGACTCATATAAATATTTGTTAATAGTCACGATAAGATTTATTTGTTAAACAACTGAAAAATCTCAATATTGATAGGCTCATAGCTCATTAGTAGCTTGATAAGACAAATTCTTTAATAGCTCCATAAAATGCATTCTTTAATTTAAATGAGTTGCTAATTTAATACTCCATAAAAATGAAATGAACCAAATATATATTAAATATAATTATTTAATATTTTAAATAAATCAAATTTAAACACAAATACAAAAGCTCCCATTGAACTAGAATAATAAATCGGACAAACACAATTCTCTTTGGCCTATTGGTTGAGAGCATAGGCTTTTAATTAAGAGGTTTAGGGTTCGAGTTTATGTATATGCGTTGTGTCTGTGAATTTGACTTAATTGGCCTAAAAAAAAAAAAAAAAAAAAAAAAATAATGGGACAAACTTATTCTCGATTAGATTCGTTTGCAGCGCTGGTCGGTCTCGGTCATGAATCACATAACTATGCGAGAAGGGTAAAAAATGAAGGTAAGACGAGGTGCGGGAAAATGTACAAGTTCCTGCGTACGACCTCCGTCGCCATCCGTCGCCATGAGCGGAAGCGAGACGGATTCAACCAGATTTTGTGAAACAGTATCAAGTCCGCAGCACCATATTCTTCGCTAGGCGATCTTCTTCTCAGCCTCCCACTTGTCGAACTCCAGGCCTGGCCGATTCGATCTTTATCGCCGTTTCTCACCACTTGCGTTCCCCTATATCTTCGACCTCTCCGCTGCTCAAATCCCAATCACGCAAATTCCCCGTTTGAAGGTATCCCTTCCTCTTTTTGTTTATCTCTGAAATTCTTCAGCAGTTTAGGTTGCTAGTTTTTGGTTTCTGGAAAAGAATTGCATTTTTTCTGTTCTTTTTCTCTTGGGTCAATATTCTCGTAAATCGATATAATTACTCATTATTCCTTCTCAGACTACTGTTCAATGTGTTAATACTGACAGGTTTAACAAAGTCAGTGCTTTTTATTTTTTAATTTTGGCCGGTTATTTGAAAAGAAATACACCAGTTGATTTATGCATGATGTACCTAAATTATATATTAGGACCCACTGAATCTGATTGATACTTGTTCATGAAACGGGGGATTTTGTGTTCGCAATTAGGATTACGTAAATCTGAAATTTGTAAGCCTGGTAATCCTCTACTCAATAAATATGTTCTGCTTTAATGCTATAAATTATCTGGTTGCCAATAAGAGTAATCGTTATTTGTTTTTTTTTTTAAATTATGCGGCACCCAATTGAAGAAACTTGAGTTAAGGGGTTTGTAAATGGATTGTGATTGCTGATTATAAATTTATAAGCTCTGCAATCATTCTCCACTTGTGTAATTAGGCAAAGTCAGGCAAAAATTTTTTATTCATTATCACTCAGAAGGTTTTTGGCTGGAAAGAAGTTTGCTTGGAATGAAATTATTGATTTAGAGGTTAGATAGTAAATTTGTGAGTAATTATAACATTATTTATTAATAAGGAAATCATTGATAGCAATCAATACATTCATTATGATATTAAAATATCTAAGAATGATGATCGAAAATAACAAACTATGTAAACATTGTTTAGTACTGGGTTTCTTGAGAATAGAAAAACAAAAGGGTGAGGAATTCCTTAATAAAATTTGGTAAGTCTGATTTTGTTAGCCATAGATTTGCTTTGAGATGACTGATACCAAAATTAATCATTTTGAATTTATTTTAAATTATGATGTCAGGATTAATTAGTCATTTCTCTTGCATTATTAGTGTTTGATTTATGTTTAGAAAATATTTGATTGTTCTTTTATGCATTTGGACTTATCTATTTGATCAAATTTAGGATTTATTTTATCTTATTTCTTGTAATTATCATCAATGTCTTGTTTATACTATAAATGAGACCTAGAGTTTGGTTGATGGATGATTGGTTGAATGAATTTGATGGAGATGATCGTGAGGAATGGAGTGGGTAGGAGTTGACATGAAAAATATATTTGGAGTGTTGGTGGCGATGTAGGCTTAAGAGATGGTGAGGGAAGTGATGATGGTTGAGAAGAGATTCAATTTGGGCGACTATGAAGGTGGGGAGTTTGGTGAAGGGTGTCTTAGGATGTGTTAGAGAGGTGGTAGGTTTCTATAGGGCCATAGGGGTTAAGTGTGGTCAGCTAGGGTGGAGGAGGCTAGACGTTGAAATCATTGTATGGTTAGGGTGAAAAATAGAGGGTGAGGTCGAGAGCTCCCCAACGGTCTGGTTAAATTTCATGGGTGAGAGAGTGGTGTCGGCTATGGAATGAGTGATCTAGGAGGTGGTATTGGAGTTTGGCGGTTCATAGTGAGAGATGAGGGGTGTAATGGCTTGAAGGAGGAGGATTGGCTAAATTAGAGTTGGCAATACCTTTTTTAGTCAACCCTTGCATTTCCCATTTATGTGCGCACTTAAAAGACATCCTGTTTAACCACCAACACACTAATAGAGTTCTCCTAATGCACTACTAAAGTCCGCATATTATAATCATGAAATTCAAATTTGAAAATATAGTGAATATCCCAATAACAACAAAGTTCAAAAATATAAAAGCGACACAAGATGAATATGAAATTATCGTTGAAATTCAATTGATCTGCTGCATTAGAATCATTTTGTGATTGCTATGGTTTCTTGTTTTCTCCTCCCCTCGGCGGCTTCCTCCTTTTGTACTGGTTTCTCTTTTCATTCTACTTTCATTGTGTTGTCCTGCATCAATCTTGCTTTACACAGTAGAGTGCCATTGCCTCTAACTTTAAGCAATCTTATTTTCTTGAGGGCTTCTAACACTTTATATCATTGATTTTTAATACGATTGTTTGGCTGGCAATCCAACAAAGAGGCAAAATAGTGGTTATTTTTTCCTTTGCAAGTGCTTCTCTTTAGCCCTTCCCATATCCATTAGTGCTCGCATCCAAAGTGAAGAGAAGGCAAAAAAGGATTTAACCAACTTGTATTAGAAGTCAGTTAAATATATTGGAGACTTCCTCACATGGATATGAGAGCTTGGCCTTCTTTCTTTTACTATTTCTGTTGACCATTCTTCCATTTTAGCAGCAGTTTATGCTCAATTGGGCTATATTAAAGGGGGTATTTAATGCATGATGCTTTTGTGTATGCTGAATCTTTTTCAACTATGCTCTAATTCTAAAACTTTCATCAAGCTCTAATTAGAATCCCATTTTGGAATTGATTGGGACTAGAAAGAATCACATAATAATAAGAGTCCCTTTTTTGTTTTACTATTTTATTTGCCCATTCTTCCATTTTGGTAGCAGTCGAAGTTCCTTTGAATTATATAGAAGGGAATAAGGGATACCTAATGCATGAAGCTTTCGTGGCTATTTCATCAAGTTCTAATTAGAATCCCATTTTGGAATTGATTGGGAAGAGAAAGAACCACATATTTTGGTATTCTTAATACAGTGAATGAGAGCCTCCTAGTCAAAGCAGGAAGTGCAGATTTTCGAGTTATGATGTAGCAGACTTCATTACAAATCTTCAATCCAGCAAAGTCTGGAGCATTGACCAATTTATTTTGATAGCTTTCGTCGGGCATACAATTCATAATGGAATAATTATATAGATTTATTGCTAAGGACTGTCACTCTAATTTAAATTGTTAATATATGAACTTTATGCATGGTTAAGAGGAGAATTGGGAATTTATTAATATGCGATGCTCTTTATAATGATAAACTGATAAAATTCATATAGAAAGATGGAATAAGGTTGAACTCTTTTTTGCTTTTTTTTTTATTGCAGTAAGAAATGCTCAGCATTCTTTATATTAATTGAAAGGTGGAATAACATTCGTGATTTCGAGACAAGTTTTCATTTGAACCTTGGTTTTGTGGCAGAGTTTAGTTGGCAATTGAAAATATATGATGCAGATGAGAATGACACTTTTGATTAATAGTCTTTATCCATGGAACTATGTCTCTCAGAGTTAGTGGGCTTGGTTCATTATGTCCTTTGCGAAAAGTGTTTTATATAAGATTTTCCTTTTAATGTAAACTTAGCTAAACCATACATTATTTGAATTGATTTTCTTAAAAAAAGCATGTGGTCCTCATCTGATCTATCCCAAAATTTTTAATACAAGAAATAAATTTGAAATAAAAGTATAGAGGATTAAAGGTGTGCATGAAAAGAATTTTAATTTTAACTAGCGAAAGTTGAAGGAGGGAAAACACAGATTATTGGACTTTTGCTCGGTCATTCATTTGATAGCTATATGCTTAGCCAAACATTTACTATGTTCTTTATTCTTTTGGAGTACTTATCCATTCATAAAATACATAAAAAAATATCATTTCCAGATCTGCAATGCATATTAGCATGATCTTTGTTTCAGTTTTTATGCTCCAGTATGAAATTGCCTTTTACGGTTCGGATTAATGCATAAATTCATAAAAGAGTCTTGCTTTTCATTTTTTTAGTAATGTGCTGTCTTATAGTATCATAAGACTGGAAATATTTCAATAAAAATAGGCAAAGATATTTTTAATAACCTAAATAAATAGGCTTAATCCTAGTTTCAATTCTAAATAACAGAATTATATGGTTTTCATATAAAATTAAAAAAATCATGAGATTTACTGTATAATTTAGATCTTAAATAGACAAAGATGTTCAACAAATCAAAATGAAAATTCTAGGAATTATATATCATTTGAATATCAAGGGCTATCTGCAGATGATTAAGTTTCATTACTAATTATCCATTGAAATCATGTTCAGATGGGCACAGCTAATAATTATACTGAGAAGAAATTTTTTGAAGATAACACCAACATCTTAACGTTTTAATTTTAATGCAAAAATAGTACGACCCCCCCAAACCATAAAAAAAAAAAAATTGATGTGAAGGTGATTGTTGTTTCATTAACATGAAATATAAGGCATGGTCAACTTCTATTTTGCAATGCAAATAAAATATCTCCCATATTTATACTTTGGTTAAAAGGCACTTGATGTTCCATTAGTAACTGTTCTTTTCTTTTCCTGCTCATCGCTATCATCAATTTAAACCTCTTTGGCTCCTTGAATCTTCTGAGTGTTCTGGTAAATCCAAATTTTCTTCCCATTTTCTTTCTCCCTTGGGCTACATTTTTCTCTCTTTCTCTTCTTACATTCTCTCCTCGTCAATGCTCTCTCTCTCTTTTGCAAACCCGAATGCTTCCTCAATTTGTCGGATAAGAAGAAACTTAAGGTGAATTATATGCAATACTCTTTAAATATTTTTTCTTCTTAAGATCCATATATTTGAAAATTGTTTGTCTTTTTTAATTTAAAGCATGGCTAGGAGATGTCAATTCAGTCCACAACCCTGGCCCTTAAAAAACAAGTTGGTAATAGAAAGGTCGGGTTGGCCCTTTTAAGAAATGTAAAAATGACTACAAAAAGGGTCTGCCCAACTATTATATGTGCTACCCATTTAGATATATTACATTTATGCTTTCTTGTTAAGAAAACCTAAATTGGTGAAGATGAATGAGAGAGAGAGAGAGAGAGAGAGGGTGCACGTCTTCAAAAAGACAGCCAAGTACTTATCTTTATATTTCGTGAAAACACAAAACTGATGAAAAGTAGCATAGCAGCATGATTTGATATCCATGTAAAAATAATTTACTAGGGTATTGGCTTGTTTTATGGGCTGTTTGGTTGCTGGAAAAAGAAATGCAATGTAAAATGAATGCAGTGTAAACAAAATGTGGTGTAAAAGGAATATTTTGGAGTTGTTTTGATGATTGTAACTAGAATACATGACATTATTTTTTTTGATTGGTTTGTAGTAAAAAAAATGCAATGTGAAGTGAAAAAAGGTAGTGGTCGAGGTGGCCAGTGGTGAAGGGAGAAAGCAATACCCACCAGTCATTGGAAGAGTCCGTGGCTTGTGGTCTATCCCCGACATTCGATCCCCCTTCCTTCTCCCCCAACCCGCCGGCCTAGCTTCCTCTTGGCCGCCAGCCACCCCAACACCACCATCCGTCCGTGAACCTTTCCACCATCAACCTCATCTCCCATTCCTCTCGAATTCAAATTTTGAAAATTCAAGTTTGAATCTCAAAATCTTTCCAATTTTGGAATTTCCACGTTTTCATGACGAAATTCAAATTCAAACGGATTTTGTTTTAATCCTTCTTAAACCTCATGCACCAAATTAGGAAACCATTTACTTGCTCCCACACCAATTCTCCCCCTCTAGAAGCCGCCGACCACATATTTGGTGGAGCCCCATTAATGCCCCATTAAGGAATTGATTCCACTTGAATTAGAAATTGACTCCAAATAATTTTCCCTCATAAATTACTTAAAACTGAAATCAACTTTCAGTTTTAAGTTTTTTTAAACCTCTTCCCTCCCTCTATAGACTGTCGGCCCCTCTTCATCGGCTCCCCTCATTAATCCCCAATTAATGTCTTAATTGCTTGATTTGAAATTTCAAATTCAAGTCAATTTTCCCTCCAAACCTAATCAAAACTGAAATTAATTCAGATTTGGATTAATTCCCTACTAGGAGCCAACTTAACCTAATTGGTTTTCAAGCCTTGCTCCTCCCCACACCCGCCGGCCACCCTTCTCCCTTGGAATCCCGCCGTCCCTCACCCTCTCTCTTCCCGTCTCTTGGATCAAGAGTCCAAGAGGGAACGAAGGCGACATCTTCCATCTCTGTTTCAATGACGCATGGCGGATCCGGAGCTTGAGTGGGGTCTTATATTCAACGCCGACGGAAGCATCAACATTCTAAAATCCCCGTGCTTTGACGTGGGATTTGAGGACGAAACTACTGTTGAAGAATACTTGGAGCGAGTCATCCCTATTCTTGCAAGCATCATCGACCGACGTTTCTCACGCTACGATTGGAGCCTCGTCGGCCACCCACGACATCCATCTCCGCCGGCTACCTTTCCGCCAACGAGGTTCTTCGGTGTCGCTTCTCTAGTGGTAATATCCTTTATCGCTTGGATCTTCTTTCTCCGCTAAAAGCCTACTAATATTTGAGTGAGACGGCCCCGAGGTGAACCTCTCATTGTTAAACGTGGGGTTTTGTTAATTGTACTTTGCATTTAAATCTCCTTGGATTTTGAATGAATTGTTTTGGTTAATCTCTATTGCATATCTTTGGGCCTAAGCAAGTTAAAACTTTCGAATTCGTAACTCACTTTCATGTGATAGTTTTAAATTTAAAATGAGCATCGCTTTACCCTTTTGCCTTTTTAATTTCACAACGTAACTCCTAAAGGTTTCACATCATATATATATATATATATATCTTAAACTTGTAGATTAAATTTATAGGAGAATACAAATTTATGAGGAGAGCATTTCTTGTAGCATGCTTGAGCTACTTCTGGACATTCCATTCTTCAAATGACAATCTTCAAATTGATCATTAGCTTTAAGATAGTCAGTCTCAGGAACATCTATCCATGCATGCATATAAATCAATCTTAACTTTTTTTTTTTTTAATGTAGATGAAGTCTTTGTTATGATGAAATTGGGGGTTCAAAGAATATGAAATAGCATGCAAAGGTGGATGTTGCTGATGATGTAATTTTTCATCAATAATTTCTTATAGTTCTTCATAGTCTGCTTCTTGTCCCCTTAAAATTTGTTGCTATTTCCTCATTCGTCTTCCTCATTGCTTTATAGATAAATCTCATTGCCTCTTCATTAGTTACCATTCTTAATACCTTCTCTAAAGGTCCTATGATCTTTTAGATCTTAATTAATGCATATTCACTTGTTTTCCTTCTTTTTTTTCTAAAGAACTTTGATCTCATTCTTAAGAAGCAAACATGACCTCCAAATGTTGATGTAACTCTTTTAATCTTTGAGCAGAGTAACTCATTATAATTGCTGGCTGAATAATTCGTTTATCTATGAATTTGCTCAACTCCTAATAATGGTTCTAAATAAACTTTTCTCATTATTTTTATTTGACGCAAAATATATTTATAACATGGAAGCTATCCCAACTTGCCAAATATTAAAACACGACAAGGAGCAGCCATTATTAAGATTGTCGTTACAACTTTATAGGCACTTGCATTATCTATAATAACTTGAACAATTAAGCTCTCTCCTACTTACTTAACAATCTCAACAAGCATTTTAAATTGTAGTTATGTGTCTTTTAAAAATGATGATGCATCAACAAATTTTAGAAATATAGTCTTATAAGGATTGTTGACAAGAAAATTTATTAAAATGCTTTATTTAATATCTGACCAACCATCTAATATTATTGTAACTTCTATCTCAACCTACATCTTTTTATTTATAACCATTCTTATCTTTGTTGTAACCTTCTCATTTAACATTCAAATTCGCAGCTTATACATTAAGAAGATTTAGTCATCAACCGTAATTCCCACATATTGATCTATGAAGAACTCCAAGCCACATTGAATAAAATTCCATTCTTATAAAAGCAAGAGTGAAAACTCGAACGGACGTCGAATCGAAAAAAAGAGGTTCAAGGTTTAATGGTTTGACTAGGGTTGAATTGGATGACGTAATAAATATTAAAGTTTATTTAATTAAAAAATAAATATAATAATAATAGTTCCATATGGCTTAAATCTTTGTTTAATTTTGTTTATATAGCTTATTTTTTTTGCATGTGTTATGAACTCTTATGGGGTGTTGGGACCATGTGAGTATATTTTGTTGGTATTTGCTTGATAAATGATTATTACGGAAATTTAGTGCTTATTATAAAATTAAAATATGTTATAATTAAATTAATTTGATATTTATATTAAATTTATTTACTTATTTATTTGAATAGGATATCAATTGAACTGGCCGATTCTTAAAAGTTAGGATCGGTTCAATGGTTGGTTGGTTGAACTGGGGTTTAGACCGGTTTGATGCTAGGTCGATTTTTAAGATGGACCGTACCTAAAATATGACGGGTTCATGGTTGAACCGGTCGAATTGGCCGATTTGATTAGGTTTTCAAAACCAAGCATAAAAGAATATTATAATATATGAGCATACAATCAATCGAAGATTAGGATTTACGATGTTGCCTTGGGTCTACGTTAGGAGACTTGGCCGGACTGTTGTGTGTAGGCCTTGTTGATAGATAGAGCTATCTGTATAGATGTCCAAGCACTGCACTCCTGATCAACGTCATGCTAAAGGCCTCCAAATCCTAAAGTAACGATAAGTACTATAGAGTCACATGTGTTCGTGATGTGTTTGGCAGTATGAACATCCTATCATGTAAAGAATTTATGCCCTCATACGCTGAATGAATATAGCAGGATTCATATCATCGTAGGATAAGTCCAACACAGTCAGCAAAGCGGGAGCATCAAGTCCATTTTAGAGCTCTCCATTATGAAAGTTACCTGCACGTCATCATCCTCTGTGTCATGATGCATAGCATCGGGGTCAGGGTGGCCACCAAGCAACTTGTTGCAACTCAGACCTAAGCCAACAACAATCGGTCCAACCAATACAGGACCATCCACCCTGACCCCTAAGAGGAGTTGTACCCTTGGAGTGTGATAATCATCTCACCAATTATTAGGTAGAAAAAGTTTGTAGATGGACATCATATCTCCACCAAGATCGTAATAAGGTGATGGTCTAATCTGATGAATTGTAAGTGCCTTATGAACTCCAAGCTAAGGAGGCGTAATGCATATATGAAATAGGGACATGGAACTGGCCAATTGCGTACTATGTGAAGGTGGGTGGAGGCAACTAGAGGATACCCCTACACGAGAGAATAGAGTTGTGATTTGCAGTTTTGCACCATGGAATTCATAATTGACAACATGCGAATGTATAGCTTATCTTATCTCATCTGGATCGACAGTCCTGTGCGCAACACCTAATGCTGAAATGCTTGGTGGCAAGTCAGGCACGCTCTCCTTTTATTGTTCCCGATCACCTCGTCTGCCAGCTCAATGCTGTCCAGGTCTACATGCGTGATTTGCCATGCTTGTAAAATGAGAAACAAAATTTAGTATAAATAAAATGAACTAGTAAAATAGTATTACACCAACATCTTGATGTACTAGGTTTGTTTGGGCATGTAGTTATGTTATGTCCGCTGCTCTTATTGAAAGTGCAAAACCGACCTGAGGATGAACTGGAGGTATACTGACCACTATGAGCTCTTATATGGGGAGGCCACGAACACGCCTAAGAACTCCATTAAAGTATTCATATGCATTTGTTTTTATTATCCCGTAACGATATCAGCCATTCTATGATAGGCTCCACTTAGTGACATCTCGTTTAACCATCCCACCGAAAGCCTATTTTTTAATATTTTTGATGTCATTCATGTTACGGTTGAAGAAAATAGTATCATTTGGGTTTCCGAAATAGTACATCTTATCACATAATGTATCACTATTAGTAACTTGTAGACGTCTTAAAGCCTTCTTGAAGTTCTCTCGAAGATACCATGGGTAGTGATGATGCGCAACGTTCGAAAATATCTTTCGATAACCTCATCTCAAAGTGCTTATCATAGACTATGCAAAGATCTTCACATTCACGAACTGATGTCATGGTCGTGGAGCATCTGTAGAAACCAATTCTATGTTTTATTACTCTTGGCCTCCACCACAACAAATGTGACTGGGTACAACCTCCATTTCCATCAATTCCAACTATGGCTAGATGTGCCCTTGCCGAGCAGGAGGGTTTTGAGTTTGGGATGAATGAGCCAGATCATTTGACGCATTCTACTGAATACGCTAAACAGTTTGATGCATTCAAAATGCACTAAATTATTTGGCGTACTTAGTAGAACACGCTAAATGATCTTACGCATTTGTTCCATTTTATTTTATTTTTTTAAATTATGCTTTTTGGCTTTATTCAGGGTCCGTCCTGCTCCTTAAAAAAACTCTCGAAAATTTCATTTCAATAGGAATGTGATCGACGCTCAAACACATCATTTATTTATTTGCTAAAAACTATTTAATCTAATTTTTTTAAGAATAAAATTCACAAACTTACCTCTCTCTAGTCGAAATTCTCTCTACACAACTTAAGCTTCTCTGATAATATTTCATTTTCCTTAGGAGCCATTTTATATTAATGAATTCCTTGGATTCAGATCCTCCATTTTATTTTTCGCGGCCCGCACTAGAATTATTCTAATTGCAGATCTAGCCGTGGGGTTAGCCGAAATGGGTTGAATGTGCCAATTAATTTCACTCATTCTATTGAATGCGCCAAATTAATTGCCTCATTTGCTCCATTTTAATTTTTTTAAAAGCTGTTGCTTTCCCTTATTTTTGGTTTTGTCCCGCTCCTTCAAAAAAAAAAACTCTTAATCTCGTTATTACCTGAATGGTCTTGATTTAAGTGTTATACTCGGTTTCCAGAGATTTCAACGAATGCAACTATGATGAATTTTTCCAAATTCAAATAGATTTAAAATCTGTAGCGATTCATGTGCCCATCTCATACATTTTGTGGATTTAGGCCCACCTAATAAAAATATGAGAAAGATTTCTATTCTTAATAAAATGAGAATTTATATCGCCCTGCGTTCTATCTTCCAGTTTCTTGGTTGGAATAAGAGTGTAGCTTGCAAACTAAGAAGTGAACAAAGACTAGATGATCATTATACTATCTTTTTGCTTTTGGTATATTGCTAACAGTCTAATCATCCACTTGCTTCAACCTGTCCACCTTACCAAGCTTTTTATGAGCCGGCTCTCATTTTCTGCTATTTCCAATATTTCTTGATTGTATTAGTGATGAGTTTTTGTTTTCATATCAACAATAGGCTGAAAGTTAAGTGCAGCTTCCCTACGGTATTTATCGAGTACAAAATGTCCAACTTGGCAGAAGCTGATGCTAATGAGCAGCTACAATCTGACCAAAATGAAAAGCTTGAAGAACTAAGTGATGAACCCGAAACTGTTGGCCATAATGAGCAAATTTCCATGCCTTCATCTCAAGACGAGGTAACTTTTGTAATACACTATGGGCAAAATAAGTATGTTTGTGATGCAGTGCAAGTATGGTTTGATCTAAGTACAAGTTGCAAAAGGTTTCAGTTATTTAAAGCTGATTAGAAAGATCTTAAACTTAAATTAAACTATATTTATCACTCTTTTGAAGGAAGCGGTTATCAAGAAAAAATATGGAGGAATTGTGCCCAAAAAGCCTCCACTCATTTCGAAGGTGAAACTCTTCTTATCATATAGTAACCATTACTTCATATTTTTTATCCTTTTGATATGTTTGTGGTATTGTAATGGATGTAGATGCGGAGACTTCGATTATACCTATTCATTTTATGAAACTAATTTCTTTTCTGCAGGATCATGAGCGTGCTTTTTTCGATTCTGCTGACTGGGCTCTAGGCAAGGTATTGGGCTTATTCTTAAGGGTTCGTTTGGGACGGCTTTCTCACTTCTTCTTAAAATAGCTTCTTAGCACAAAAAATATAATTTTTTTACTAGAAAGCTACTTTAAAAAGCAGTAAGAAAGCAGTCCCAAACGAAGCCTAAGTGTTACTTGATAAGGCCATATTGTAAACATGTGTGCTAATTTATGCTAAGTTTGGGGCAGCTTTTTTAATGCTTTCAAAAGCAACTTTCCAGCATAAAAATTTCTCGTTGAAGATAATTTTTATCTAAAAAGCTGCTTTAAAAAGCCGTAAGAAAACCGTCTCAATGATGCCTTATATTAGTACTTGTTTGGTTTCCTGTAAATAGAAACCTTGTTTCATGAAATAATGATTATATTTTCATTTCTTTTGAATACGAAAATATAATCATTTTCACATTTGAAATAGTTTTGTGGAAATTCCTGAAATTTGAAACCATTGTCATTGTCTAACCAGATCAAGCTATGTAATTGATTTACCAAATTTCATCATGTTTCAAAGCATGATTTCTACTCAAGCTACCAAACGACCCCATAGAGAAAAATATATTCTAAATTATATTATTTACACGATAACAGCAAGGAGTAAAGCCAAAAGGTCCTCTTGAGGCGCTCAGGCCAAAATTGCAGGTACTAAGTACTAATGTTCACCATTATCTTATTCCATATTCTTTGTGATTATGCTTTCTAATACGAGAACAACACTTATCCACTAATCACTTTGTTTATTCCCTTACCATATAAGCCCACACATCACCAGCAAGCTCGTTCAAGGAGGCCAGCTTATGCATCTGCTGATGGTGATGGTGAAGGTGAAGGTATTATTTGTTTCGCCTTCAAATTTATCATATTACCTTTGCAAATATTGATTTATTTCCTCTCTCTCTCTCTCTGTCTGTCTTAGAAGGAGGAAATGCTGGTTCAGACGATGCAAACAACCTATAGTTGAAGCTCCATTGTTACTGCTTAGAATGAGCTACTCGTTTTTTGGTGGCTCTAGGGGATTATCCACTTATGGGGATGCATTGCGGTGTTTCTGTGGCTTCCATGAATAAATTCTGAAGCTATAATATCTGTTTTTGTATTTGGTGTTGGAAAGAAATGGCTGCAGCATGCAGTGGCTATGACTTTTTACTCCCACAAGTCACCAACATGCCATTTATATACTCTGATTGAAAACAATGTATTGCTTTGAGGAACGGTTGGTACACAATTTTTGCCAGTTTTTTTGGGCTTTGTTCCGGGAGAAATTATTACGTGTGGAGTGTGGATGTAGAGTTATGTCTTGACTCTAATGAAATCATACGTGGATTTGCATACAATTTGTATACAATTGTGTACATAGTGTGTACAAGCTTGTATGATATATACAAGCTTGTGAATACTATGTACACAGTGTCCATATGTCACGATTTTATTAGAGTCCGAACGTAGCTCTGCGTCCGCACTCTGCTTTTAATAATTTCTCTTATTTGAGAAAGTTTTTTTTTATTGCTTTCTAATAGTTTTTAGAAAAAAAAATTTCTTAAACTAGAAATTTGTGTGTTAAAAAGTTGTTTTTAAAAAGCATTAAGAAAGCCGCCCCAAATAAGGCCTTAGGGCATCTTCAACCGAACGACAAACACTTGTTTGCCGTTCTTGCTTTGCTCCAACCGATCGCCATTTTTGACGCCATTTGATCGCGGATGAACAGTGCGCCATTTTTTTCTCTCTACCGAATATGTTGGGAAGAAAGGCGCGAAAGAAAACGACTGTTTTAGCGGCAAAATGGCGTTGGATTGGAGATGAAAAACGGCATTTTTTGATTTCCCTGCATTTTGAAGTGAAAAATGACATTTTCGGTTGGAGATGCCCTTAGGCTTTGTTTGGAATTTTTTTTATTGCTTTTTAAAACATCTTTTTAGTTTAAAAATTAAATATTTTATACTAAAAAATTACTTTAAGAAGCAAAAAAAAACAATCTCAAATGAAGCCTTAATAATCCTCTGATTTAAAACACAGTTTTAACCGCACTAGCTGTTTGTTTTAACTGTCATAAAATTCTTTTGCGATCTCTAGGTGTTCAAACAGCTTATATATATATATATATATATATATATATAAAATTGAATTATTCGT
>NW_021319945.1:706857-843689 GCF_001605985.2 Dendrobium catenatum | reverse complement strand
TTTTTAGTATAAAAATTTAAATTTTTATTACAAAATTAAAAGCAGTAAGAAAGCTATTTAGATTTATAGTAATTTGTTTAATTTTTTAAGCTATTTGGATCGATAAAACTCTAATAATTCATAAAAATGTTAGGAAAAGTATTAAGGCTTAATAAAATATTTATTAAATTATGAAGGGGGTTTTTATAACATTAGTTGATTTTTTAATCTTTGAAGTTTTTCAAATTTAACAAGCTATTAGTGTTGGGAATAATCCTAATAAGTTTTAAGAGTGAGCAATTTTGATAGTCTGATAAGAAATTAAAATGGAAAAATAGAAAAATCGTAAGAACATTTTTTCTTAGGATTACAGATTCAAGCAACTTATTTTTATATTTTACTGTCAATAATTCTATTTTTTTAAAAAAATTTAGAACTTTTTAAGAATAATATTTTTTTAATAATAAAAAAAGATATAATTGAAAAAATATTCTCCTATTTAAACTTTGTTAAAAGGAGTATGCTAATATGATTTGGTATATGTGAGATCATAAAACCGAGAAATTTTTTTTTTTTCATTATTTTCTCAGATTTTCTTGGAGACATTTATACAAATTTTATTTTTTTTGAAAAAATTTTAAATTTGTTTAACCTTTATCCTCTAATGAAGCATGCCACCATCGTAGCATCCTCTCCAGTGTGTTCAGTGCATTTCTTCTCTCAGCCCCTATCGCCGCTGCCACTTTAGGACTACACCGCCGGTGAAGTCCGAAAAGGAGACCGTCTGCCACGGCCGGGTCACCAATGTCGTCCGCAGGAGAATCAGACACTGGCGTCCTGTCTAAACCGTATGCCCTCCACCAAACCCTAACCGGCCACAAACGGGCAGTCTCCTCTGTGAAGTTCTCCCCCGAAGGCTCTCTTCTCGCCTCCGCCTCCGCCGAAAAAACCATCCGCGTCTACTCTTCCTCCAACTTCTCCCTCCGTGCTCAGCTTTCCTGCCACGAAGGCGGCATCTCCGACCTGTCCTTCTCCTCCGACAGTCACTTTCTCTGCTCCGCTTCCGATGATTGCAGTCTCCGCATTTGGGACCTATCCACCTACTCCTGCGTGAGGACTCTAGAGGCTCATACCAACTACGTATGCTGCTGCGCTTTCAGTCCTCAGTCGAACATGGTCGCCTCGGGTTCCTTCGACGATACCGTCCGCCTCTGGGACGTCAAGTCCGGCAATTGCATCCGCGTCATACCGGCACATTCTGATCCGGTGACTTCCATCGATTTCAACCTGGAAGGATCGTTGATTGTTTCTAGCAGCTATGACGGGCTCTGTCGAATTTGGGACTCCCGCACGGGAAGGTGTGTCAAGACCTTGATTGATGATGAGAGCCCTCCGGTATCGTTGGCTAGATTCTCACCAAACGGGAAATTTGTTCTTGCTGCAACGCTTGATAGTACATTGGTATGGCTGATGTTTCCATTTCTTTTTCTGTTATTTTTATCATTTAGAATCAATTAGCGTAATATTAAAGTCCTTTTGATTTTCAGTAGTTACAACAGATCAAAGCATGAGAAATATTACTTGCAATTGTCTTGGATTGACAGCATTCGTTCACGTTATATCAGCAAAGACATTTAGTCATAATTACCAATTTCATCATTTCAGTGAGGCACACCTAAATATGAGATTGCATTCGCAACTGAAAATTATCTTATCTGAATGCTGGTTACGGTTTTTATTTTTATTTTTTCACTTAATGGTCTTATTTCATGTTTACAAAAGAGTAACTATTATGCAAACTGTAAATCAAAAATATATTTGGAAATTAAAATATTTCTATATTTAATTAGCATAATCAAGTCATTGCATCACGCAGCTCACCTTGGTCTGTTGATTGGGAGCTTTGGCTAAGTCCCACATGCCTTAGACGGTCTCTTGAAACATCATTGTATAAGCAATCACAGGTTTAGGATTTTTTCATGTGAGAATTGCTTAGTTAAATGCCTGTTATTTGATATATTGGATGGTATCCTTAGTAGAAGGAGAGTTCATATGATGAATTTTTTTCATGAGATCTAATAAGATAGCAAAGGTCCAAGACCAAAAGTGATAGTTGGTACCAATATTTAAGGTTGGCCTTAGTTTAGAGAGGTGAGTAGAGGAAGTGATTAATGATCACCACAAAGCAAATGAGTGGGCAAGAATTAGGGGTGTCAATATTTGACATGGCCTAAAAATCCGACCAGAAAATTTTGGTTTTGGGTCAACCAAAACCCGAACTGGGTCGGGAACGGGTTAGGAATTTCGACCCGTTTGTAAAATCAGGTCGGGTTCTTGTTGACCCAAAAACCCAAAATCAACCTGTTTTGACATGTTTTTGATTGATTTAGGAGAGTTTTAGAAGATTGTTATGAAATAAGTAAATGTTATTTCCAAAAAATAATAAACCATGTTGCCCAAACTGAATTAAGCTGGGTTTATCTTAAATTGATTGGAACAAATCTTATATGAATTTGATTTAGGTTTAAATAAATCGAATTAAATAAAAATATTTTAGTAAAACATAAAAGAAGTGGGTCGGGTTCGGGTCCAAAAAACCAACCCGTTTGCAAAAACGGGTCGGGTTAAAATGTGTCAGGTCAGATTTGGGTTCAACCCGAACCCGACCCGAAACCCGCTTTTGACAACCATGAAAAAATGATTAATTAATCATATATTGAGAAGCTACATATGGATGTAATTTCAATAAAGCAATCACCTAATAAGATGGGTGCGCAGGAGGGTATGCAAGCATAAAGCTTTCTTATTTTAGAGAGATGAGTAATGGAAGCCTTTAAAGAATACTATAAAGTAAGTGAGAGAACAAAAATGCATTAATTAATCATATATTTGGAAGCCATCCTCATCTTCCTATATGATTTTAATGGAAAAATCACTGGAGGGTGGGGAAAACCTTTAGACTTTAAGGTTGACCTCCATAATTCAAGTTTACCTTCAACTCCCTCTCTAGTCTTATCAACAAGAAGAATATCATCAGCAAAAAGCATACACCAAGGTACATCATCTTGCAAATGTCTAGTGAGAACATCCAAAAAGTAATCTAGAGTAAAATGGATACAAAAAGTAATCTAGAGTAAAATGGAATGCTATGTGAAAAGAATGTAATGCATTTGAAATGTTTGGAATTGTTTGGGTGAGTGTAAAATAATTGCAAGTGATTATTTTTTTGTTTGACTTGAAGTAAAATGAATGCAACCATGGTGGTAGCCAGTGGAGACAACGTAGGCAGAGTTTGGCATCAGGTGATACTAGCTACGACTGGTTGTGATGGCAGCTGCGGCGAGTGGTGGCAATGGTAGAAATTTTATAGTGTATTTGAAAATCGACTAAATTTAGTGATTTCTAAGTACATCAAAATTGACTATAGGGTGACTTTCAAATAATTTAAAATTTTATTATGCATTTATTTTACTTGAGATCGAATATTAATGTTTTTAATACCCTTATATTTGGAATACTCTGCACCTTTTACTTCAAATCAAATATCCTCTAAGAGAAATAGGGAATGCATTATACAGGAAAGAGAATATTTGCTAGTTACTAACTTCCCAATCTAGTAAATCTCTATGATGACAAGTTTTATAGATATTCCTAAAATTTACTACTTATTGCTGGCGATTCAGATATTGAGCAGCAAGTAGCTGGTAAACCTAGCCTTGGGATCCCAATTTGTGGGACTATCTCATGACGTTATTCCCTTATTCATATCATAGCATTTATTAAAACATTGTTATTACTTTGTGCATTATGTTCTTGTAATAATTGTTCAAAAATAATTATGTAATTAGTTGCCTCTCAAAGAAGGAATTATCTAATATTGTATAAAATTCTGTTATATAAACAAAGGTGTAAGGTTTTTAATGAAATAAATAATAATTCAAATTCTCTCTTTCTCTCTCTCTCTAGTATTAGAGCCTTAGGAAAATAATCCTTTGGAAGCTCTCTCTTATGTTTTTTTTTTTTTCATGAACCCACAACTACCTTCAAAGCTGGCTTCTTCATTCTATGGTAGGATTCCTAACAAACCACATTCTCCTGTATCCAGCCCATCAATCCACTGTGGCCTGCACTGTCGCAAGGTTCCCTTGATCTCCACTTGCTTTGTCGCCCATAGTCTCAGCTTGCACCTTCTCTTGTGATCCACTTCTTGCACCAATGCCTATAGTCTACCACCTGCATTTTTTCCTGCAGTCCACTTCATACATTATAGTTTGTACTTCACTACACTGTAAGCCATAAGAGGAGAGAAATATACAAATTATGGAGAATGTCTTGTGTATTAGAAGCTGTTGGCCAACCAAATGATTTTGAATCAAACTAGAACTCTCAAATCCTTATGGGTGAGTATCAAAACTTTCAACCATCATTCAAATTTAATGAAAGAAATTATCTTTTTTAGTCCAACTTTATAAATATCTATGTCAAGGCAATAGGAAATTCCATCTTATTTGCCACATACCGAGATAAGATTATCAGTTTTGTTACTTTGTATGTAGAGACTTTTTATTCATGTCATGGCTATTGGATTCCAATGACACCTAAAATTAGTGGAACTTTCATGTTCCTAACCGTAGCTATAAAGATATTTGGGACATGGTAAAGCAAGCATACTAAGAGGTTCATGATACTGTCTTAGTCTACGAAATTTAGATTAAAATTCATGCTATAAAACAAGGTACTCTTTTAATTACCAAGTATTATAACAAATAGAAGTTTTATGGCTCAAACTTAGCCATTAACAATGTATTAAAATAAGACGTAGTGAACATATTCTATTGAGAAAAGGATCAAAATGCTTCATTGATTCTTTATGAAAGATCGAAATGATCCCAAACTAGATTAAAGTATTATTTTGGTCCATAAAGTCTTTTTAAAAATGAAACAAAATAGTCCTATTATGGTGAGACTATTTTGGTTCCTCTTTAAGGAGTTCAGGGACCAAAATGATTCCTTTATCATAGTTGGGGACTATTTTAGTCTTTCAAGGGGTCATTTTGGTTATTTTTTTATAAATTATTAATTAACACTTAAAGGACATTTAAATATATTTTAAATATAAAAAACAAATTAATCTTTGATGATTAATTAATTTTTTTAAAATATAAAAACATTTATTTTAAATATAAAAGATAAATTAACAATTAATTTTTTTAAATAAATTTTAATTCTAATTTTAATTATCCATTTTAATTCTAAATAAATTTTAATTCTAATTTTAATAACGATATTTAATTTTTCTAAAAAAGTCGGAATTTAATTATCCATATTCGCTCGTTTTTAAATTAATTTGATGACGCACTCCTATTACTTATTTTGTCCAAAAATATTATCATTTTTATAATTTGTCCAATATTTAACCTGCTGCTTATGCATGTTTAGTTGTTTACAAATTTCACGTTGCCAAGTTGCTGAACTCTAATGGAATTTCGCAGAACTATAGCATTCCATGGAATGCATCAAACAATTTGACTTATTCAATAATAGAATTAGCCAAACTGTTTGGTGTATTCAGAATTAGCCAAACTGTTTGGTGTATTCAATAGAATTAACCAAATTGCTTAGCATATTCAATGAAATGTGCCAAACAGTTTGACTATTTTGCTTTTTTTAAAACTTTTAGTAAAATTCTGGTCCTTCAACTAATTTAAGTTTTGCTTGTGCTTCTTAAAATTTCTTCAATAAAAATTCTAGCATCCTCGGGTTATAAGTTACCGTCCATTCTTCCAGTAATATTTCAATATTAAAATGTTGTTTGTTTTTTGCTTTTAAACTTGAAGTGGTGTCTGCTATTTTAAATCACCTTTAAAAAAAAAGGAACTACTAAGATTGTCCTAGAAATAAAAAAAAGAGTAAGCTACTTAATATGTTAATGTTGTCTCTATGTCAATGTCCTTTTTTTATGACCTGGCTTTGAGATCGAAGTTTGTCACAACTCACGAGCCATGATTTACATGTAGTTTTTTGCTCATTTCCATTTTTATCATATTGAAATTTGATTGAAGTCATACTTTGGTATGAAGATCTAACATTCAGCGCAGCAGCTTGTTAAAGACACTGAGACATACATCATCATCAACAAACATTTAAATTATAAAGTATATTGTCACATATGACATAAGCATGAAAATTTCACTTTATATTTAAAACATCAGATGTAAACTTTTCTATGTAATGGCAACATCTTCTAATGGTTCCTTGTCCCCGAAGAGTCTTTAAAAAAATAAGATGAATTTTAATGAGTTTCAAACTCTAGAATAATCCCTGCAGGACAATTGTTTGCTACCTCTCATATTTTTTTCTTTCATTATTAGATATACACACGTTCTTGTGGACATGCAACCTGAATCGGTGTTCTTAACTCGGTATATTTTTATTTAAAAACATTTATATAGCGCAATTAGGCTACTTGAGCCCCTTTTTCATGAAACGCTGCTTCCATGCATGAGATGTGTTCACATACTCATGCATGAATAAACTTTTGGCAAGGCCGTTTATGATTATTACATTAGTTTCATGATTATAGATAAAAATATAAATATTCATTATTTTTTAAAATTATATTATTTCGTGAATATTCAAATAAATTTTAATTAATTAACAAAATTTAACATTTACATTGCAAATTGAAATCCAGATAAACATTCATCAGTTGAGCCGTAATTCATGTAAAACATGCTTGAATATAACAACTATCACTTTTTTTTTTAAATAGAATATTATTAAAATGAGATGTAGGATTTCTTACCTATAAATGAATATTTGAAGTGAAATTACCTAAAACGAATAGTGGATTGAAGTTCTATGAATTTTCTTGATTATCTAGAATTTTCTCAGAATTTCAAGAAAATTTCTCTTCTGATTTTCCTTCAGACCTAACCCTTAGCAGTGGAAATACAACAACCCCACACCATCTGTTGCTACCATGTTTTTAGGAACTGTTTACTTAATGAAGAGTTAAAAATCCTCTTCTTTATAAATTTGAGTTCGGCCAAGAACTGACTTCACCATTAACCTTGCCTTCGAGAAGAAGTTTACTCTAAGCATGAGTATTACCCTTATCATAGACCTTAACATTGCATGAAGAGGAGGTGATTGTTTGAGGAGCTTAATTCTAAGTTGGTTTTGTATGGTAGATTCTCTATGCATTCTATACTGATTATGAATTTTCATGTCCCACCTTTAAGCTTGATCCTCTCCTCAATATGCATTAGATTGAGAGGAAAATAGTTTCAACTAGTGGAATGTGTTTATATTACTTCATGGGATTCTTAAAGCTGGCATAGGATTTCGCATTGCGATGCTTCCCTTCATCACATACGATCTTCAAGATGAGTAGATATGCTTTTGCAATCTTTGGTCTTCGATCTTACAAGAGGTGGATGGGATGATGCTCAGCTTTGAAAAACTTGATTTGCTAAGTGGTTCTTTCTTGAGGTGAGGGAGAGTGGACTTTCCATGTTTTATGAATTGTGTTGGTTGACAATAAGGTGATCAGTTAGTATAAGTAGAGAACATCAAATTATTACGTTTTAAAAGTAATTTGGTTGAGTTTTTTGGGGCATGTCCTCATGGTGATTACTCGCTTCCTGCACAGCCAAAAAAATTTTGTTTGCATTGAGATATATTTTTTTGATAAGACACTCTGAAACCCAAGTCAATAGGTATGCTTGAAGGGAAGGATGAAGATGGATCAATAATGCCTTCTCTAAGTAATCAGAAAGGTTTTAGAATGGATTTTATTATCCTCCAAAAAGATTTTGGAATGGTTTTTACCTTATGCTTGGGGGTATTTATATTTGTTTGGATGGGGGTACTTTGGTACGTTCGACAAGCAAATGGTGGATATAAGAGAAATTGTCTTTGACATTTGTGTTGGATAAAAATACACCTTTGTTGGCGGCTTTTTGGTCTTTCAACTTATTAAAGGAATCGGGATTGAGGCACTTCATCTTAATATTTGATGTTGCAGTGTTACACCTCTAGGGTTAATCGACAAAAGCATTGGGATTCCCTATTTATACTAACTGACAAAAGCATTGGATTTTGAGATTAGTGTAAGATATGATATGAGTTGGACCATATAATTCTAGTTGAGACTTTGAGATTAGTCTTGATACCCTTAAGCTTGATTGAAGTGTAACTAGGTTAGTATGAATCTTGAGGTGATTTAATGATGTAGATTTTTAAGGAACTATTTTTTGTCTTTCCACTATAATATAGAAATCATGGATGCGCTAAGTTTAGTGCTCTTGATTTGCTGATTGGGACTAATCCTTCCCCCCTAAATTTTTATGATATATAATGTATGAATTAGTTTAATTTGATATTAAATTATTATTAAGTTTTATTTAGTAGTTTATTAATTTCTAATTGCTCTTAATATCTACTAAGAATGCATGGAGGGATGTGGGATAATTTGGATTGTACTAATTAGTTAAATGGTGGCTTACCACATTAACTGGTCACATGGACATGATTAAATACCTGATATACATAAGCTAATAATTATGTTTGAAATATGAGATTTGCTCGTTCATTGCTTGAAGTTTACTCAAGTTAAAATTAAAAGGAGTTGAAATTGAAACCAAAATTTTCGAAGATTAGTTGCTTGAAATTAGTGTGATACTGTGATTCAGCTCGGTTGATTCAATATATAATATCCGCATGTATTTATGTATGTTTTAACACAATGAACACACCGCATGTATTTATGTATGCTTTAACACATTGAACACATAAATGTAGTCACAATTACATTATATATATGCACATATATGAATGTTAATATATTATATTATAGAGTATAACTTCATAAATAAATCTTAACGTTTAATGGATAAGGATCTATTAAATGTGGTTTATAAAATTAATATACTTGACTTACACCATTTTGAAGTCCGACTTTGAATTGACACTTCTGACTTGACTTAAATTTGGCTCAAATTGGGTTGGTCAACTCACTTGAATTGAACTCAATATCACTCCTAAGTGAGTAATTGATGTAACCCCAAATTTTTGCTAGAAAAATAAAATCTCTTTCTAGGATCTAGAAAATTACAAGAACTCGCAAAAACTAGACAAATTAGACAAAAATAAACTTTTTATAAGATAAAAGACTATTACAACTTGGACGCTTACAAATGACTCAAACAAGACACTTTACAAACAACACTTACAATCTTCAAGACCAAACTTTTATAATAAAAACCCTAAACTTGCTTTTATCCATTAGAAGAAGGATGCAGGTGGAGTGGTTCTTGCGGAGAGACGAAAGAGGTTAGCCCGAGAAGAAAGAGGAGAAGCTCGCAAGCTTTCCAAAGAAGTAGAAGAAGAAGAAGTGGACAAAGCTCGCAAGCTTTTCCAAAAACCCTCAGGTTTTCCATTCCAAAAATAACATTTTCACCACTCTAAAACAGCCACAAACATCTCCTATTTATAGACCAAAAGAGGGAATACAAACAGCCACTAAAACTCTTCAAATACTTAATTAAATGAAGGAAATGAAAAGCCAACAACCACTTCATAATATTCCCAAATAAACATAGGAAACAAAGCACCAAAGCCACGGAAAAGCCCCACAACAGCCACGGGAAAACAGCCCAGGCGGAACCCAAAGAGGCAGCCGCAAAACTAAGGAGGTCCGCACGGAACCGAGGCACCAAGGCACGGGAAAAACCACCCAGCACAGAAAACCAAGGGACAAGCACGGAAATCCACGAGACAAAGGGGAATGGAAGAGACACAAGGGAAGAAACCAAAAAGTCATAAATAAAGGCAAGGGAGGGGTCAAAACAAGTTGGGATTTAAATTTTGTGAGTTTCTTTATCTCTACTAAAAATCAGCTCATTAATGAGCTTCTTCTTCTTTTTCAGCTCATTAATGAGTTTTGCTCGCATCATTTTAGGTCTTTAAAAAATCCCTGGGGAGAGGGCCCCCAAGAAATTCTTGATCACCTCAAAAATAACAAAAGAGAGAGACTTAGGAACTAAGTAATACGAAGCACAAACTCTTACATTTCATATAAAAAGACACTTACAAACTTTTGACTCAATCGACTCAAGCAAGATACCTTATAACTCTTACAAACGACTCAAACACAAATTAAAACCTAAACCTTCTTTCCAAGAGACGAAGGATACAAAGGAGTGGATACTTGCGGAGAGACGAAAGAGATTAGAAGCCGAAAAGAAGGGTGGAAAGAATTCGCAAGTTTTCCCGAGAGATAGAAGAAGAAGAAGCTCTCAAGCTCTTCCAAGAAAATCCGCAGATTCTTTTCAAAAATTCTTTCTTAATATTACTTTAAAACATTCCAAAACATCCCATATTTATATACATGAGAGGGGAATACAAACAGCCACTTCAATGATTTCCCACAGGAACCCAAGCATCACAAACCACGAAAAAGCCCCCCAACCTCACGGGAAACAGCCCAGCCAGGGACCCGAAGAGGCAGCCGCAGAAATCCAAGAGGCCCGCACGGAACCGAGGCACCAAAGCACGGGAAAGGCCACCTAGCAGGAAAACCATTAACCAACTGTGGAAACCAAGGAGTCAAGGCACGGAAACAACCAACCGTGGAATCCAAGGAGCCAAGGCACGAAGAACAACAAGTACAGGGAATCCAAAAGCCATTTTGGAAACCCAAGGGACAAACTAAGAATTTTAAGAGACAAAACTATAAATAAAGAACTACATAAATAAGAAAATAAATGAATTAAAACCTAGCTAATAATGAGCTAACCTTTAGTTCAATAAATGAACTAAAAACCGGCTCATAATGAGCTAAATTTCAGCTCAAAATTTATTGAACTAGCAAGTTCAAGGGAAGTCAAAACCAATTTTTTTTTGGGTTTGATTTGACCCCCTTTTGCCTACATTAGTACTAAACAGATACTGATGTCTATTTGTATTATGTGGGTTTTATTCTATAGTTTTGAATATCATAATCATCGTCATCAACATTAGACTTATCCCAAGTACTTGGGTCAACTTTATAAATTCTTATTTTTCATTTGTTCATGCTTAGTGCTGCATGAGATGCTGAATTTATTCTTTCCAAATCATTTTGCATTATATTTTTCCATATAATCATAGGGGCACCCTTTATTTCTAGACCTATGACATATTTAATAAGCCCTTTTGATCGTCACAATTCTTAGTTTTTGTTATATATGTACAAATTGAATAATTCTTTTTTTTCTCAATTAATGTCACTTCAAATATTTCTTCTAATATAATCATTTGTATGAATTATTTTATTAAAACTAACTATATTTTATAATAAATATTTAGTCTTGGCATGCCAAAGTGAAATATATAAAGGAGCATCTTTCATAAGTATGGGAGTGCAATGCATAAAATACATGCATTATACTTTTGAGGTTTAACATGTGCATTTTTATCCGCTTTAACAAAGTATGAAAAATGGTTTTTTAGAATAATTCACCGCTACATGTTTTATATGAGTATAATATGTGAATTTGCTAACTAAGCTTTTTGATAGAATTATTTAGAATTGGAGACTAATAAAACTTAATTCACAACCGGCTGTCTAGTTATTAGTACTTATCTTAGCTGTGTAGTAATTAATTTATTCACCACTAATGTTATAAAGATGCGATTTGGGGCATGATGGGTGTTTTCTTGAAAAGATTGCTAGTTTCTCAGTAGTTAGGTAAACTAATATTTTTTCTTATGAAGAAATAGTTTAAGTAGCTTTTTAGCGGGTATATAATAATTGTTCTTCGAGACTATAATGGTTTATTTGTGAAGTTGATGTTTCATCTAAAACTAAACCAATTTATTTAGTGGATGTTTGTTTTACTGGTTGGTTTAGTCGTGGAATGGAATTTAGTTCTATGGTTGGCTTAGTTGTTATTAGTGCAATCTACATAGTCTACTGGGATCTACCAAACCTATTTCTGAAGTTAGTCATTATAGTAGAAAGAAATGAGTCATTTTACTTTATATTCGATAATACTACATACAAAGCTTAATTGTTTGTTCTGTATAACATGCTTGTTTATTTCTCTTTAAAATGATATATGCAGGGAATTCAAAATTTTAAAATTCCTTTCTTTTCTTTCTTTTAAACGTTACATCTTAATGAATGATAATTTTGCAACCTTCTATTGTGCTGTTTTGGCTGATTATGAACTCTGGAAGTTACAAACAAATAAGGTCATTCATGTTGATTATGTTAGGCCGGCCCAAATGAGGCCTGCTGAACCAGCTGAATTGGTCCCTAGTGGATCGGTTTCTCTGCCCAAGGGGGCCGGAACCATGGAGAGAGAGTGAGAGAGAGGCTAAGTAGATGGGGGGCCCACACAATAATTAAGCATTGTATTGGAGGGAAATTTCAAATTAGAGGTTGTTTAGGGATTAAACTTTTGTCCTTTTGCTTTAATTAGCCTTGTCTTGCTAGGGTTAGGGTTATCTTGAATTTGATTTTGAATTTGGGATCTCGTGTGGTCCTTGGGCTCTAGTCTTTGGCTAGAGATTTGGAGAGTTGGTTCTTCCTCTCGAATTAAAGATCCGTGTATCTTGTGCTGTTTTTCTTCTTCTATTAGTAAATTTCAAGTATTTTTCTATCAGATTTCCTACAATTTTTATAAAAATCTGCTCTATTTTGGCTGATTTTCTCTGAAATTCAGCAAATTTCTGCATTATTGGTGACTATTTTCTATCAGATTACCACAAGTAAGCAGCACATTTTAGCATTCTCAACAGCCAATGTGCAAAATTATCTCATTGATCCATAATGCGAGAGGTACTTAATGTAATTATTCATATTTAATAGCAAGGCATTCTTTTAAGCTTGTGAGAAACTCATGTCCAATACTACTGATGAATCCACCACTTACTTTTTCTTACTTGGTTTTGAATTGCATTCAAAATCATATAATTATCATTTCTCAGTGGAAATTTGTTTTCTTGCAGAGATTATGGAATTTCTCAACCGGGAAATTCTTGAAGACATACAGGGGACACACCAATTTAAGATACGCCATTTCTGCTACATTTTCAGTGACAAATGGCAAGTATATTGTAAGTGGTTCCGAAGATAACTGCGTATATTTGTGGGATCTTCAGAGCAGAAAGATTGTACAGAGATTAGAAGGTCACAAGGACATTGTCTTATCTGTCTCATGTCACCCAAAGTTGAATATTATTGCATCTGGAGCATTTGAAAAGGACTGCTCGGTGAAGATTTGGATTCAGAGAGATGAGCAGCAAATGGATATTTGAATTGATTATTGTAAGTCCCCTCTGTTTTAACTTCAAATGGCTTAACAATTACCATGCATTTTCCAAACCTATGACCTCAGTTGGAATTGAAAAAACTTATTTCTTGGTAGTGTTAATTGTGCCAAATACAATATTATTAGTTTTTTTTTTTTTGAGGAAAGATTATATTATGATATCATCGTATAAATTATACTAAAATGAATACTATGCTTAGCTTACCTTTAAATAAATTTAATGTATAAAATATATATTTTGATTCCAAAACTCGGGTTAGGAACCTTTGTCGTATTCATAATATTCATATGCTGGTGCTTTTGGAACCTTTTATTAGTTCTGATAAAGTTGCGTCTATGACCAAGTGTTTGGGTTTTGATAATTGCTTTGCTAATTGCTCTAATAAGATTTGGATTATGTGGAAAAACCATGCATGTTAGTATTACAATTATCTTAGATTTTCATCAAGTTGTCCACACTCAAATCTCTTATGCTAATTTTACTTTTAATGCGTCTTTTGTGTATGCTCTTTGTACTAGAATGGGGCGTGTTCCTCTTTGGGAGCACTTAGCTGATTTTGCTCTTACTTCGAATGGTCCTTGGTGTGTGGGAGGTGATTTCAATATCATCTCTAACTCTAATGAAAGGGTTGGGGGTAAACCTCCCAATCACAATGCTATGAATGATTTTAATCAAATGATTGCTAACTGTAATTTATTTGACATTGGTTTCTCGGGTAGTGCCTTTACTTGGAATAGAGGTTCTATGTGCAAAGACTTGATAGGATCCTTTTTAATAATGAGTGAGTTAGCAGTTTTAATATGACTACTGTTCAACATTTAAGTAGAACGTTATCTGATCATTCCCCGCTTCTTATGAATGTTTCTCAAAGTAACTTAAAGGTTTTTACTTCCTTTAGATTTCAAAACATGTGGATTACTCATGATGATTTCCTTAATGTTGTTACTAATAATTGGACTGCTAATGTGTTTCCTAATAATAATATTAATGGTATGACCAGGTTATGGGCTAAGCTAAGCAGGCTTAAACAGACTTTGAGATGGTGGAATAAGCATATCTTTAAAATCATTTTTGATAACATCAATAAAGTTGAGAAGGATGTGTTGGATTTGGACAAAATTTTGATTGATAATCCCTCTAGTACTAATTTTTCCAATCTGGACAGTGCTAAGCTTCACCTTTTTCATTTACAGAATCAAGAAGAGATTTTCTGGAAACAAAAGGCTGCTTTCAAAATGAATTTAGAGGGGGATATGAACACTGCCTTTTTTTCATGCTCTTGTTAACAAAAATAGAGTTAAAAATCATATTCATAGAATGGTTAATAATCAGGGCAATGTTTTTGATACTGAGGAGTTAATTACTTCTTATGGTGTCGATTTTTTTAAAGATATTTTTAATTGTGCTAAATTAACTAGTCCGATGGTTAATGCTAATGTTATTCCCAAGCTAGTTGGGGATGATGACAGTTTCATGCTTATTACACATCCTTCGGAGAATGAAATTTGGAATATCATTAAAGAGATGAATGGGGATTCTGTAGCTGGGCCCGATGGGTTTACTACCAAATTTTTTGTTCATGCTTGGGAGGTTATTAAGAAAGATGTTGTGGATGCTGTTTATGATTTATTTAAAGGTAATGCTTACCCTAAGTTTTTATCTTCTACTAATATTGTTCTTATCCCGAAAAAGATAATCCCACTTATTGGAATGATTTTAGACCTATTAGTCTTTGCACTGTTTTCAACAAATTGGTGGCTAAAATTATTGCTTTTAGTCTGTCTCTCATTTTACCTAGGATTATTTCTATCAACCAAACTGGCTTTGTGAAAGGTAGAAGTATATTTGATAATATTTTATTGGCCCAAGAGATGGTGCATGATCTTAATGTTAAAGGTAATGGTGGCAATATTATTTTTAAACTTGACATCACTAAGGCTTATGACAACTTGAAGTGGGACTATCTTTACAAAATTTTACATTTGTTTAATTTCAATAGGAACTTCATTAAACTTGTCAAGAATAATATTGAAACTTGCTTTTTTTCTGTTATCATTAATGGTAAGAATCATTGTTTTTTTTCTTCAAAGCATGGCCTGAGACAAGGGGATCCTTTATCGCCTCTCTTTTTATTATTGCTATGGAATATCTTTCTAGAGGTATTGAGAAGCTTTATAAAATTTATCCTATGCTTAATTTTCGTACTGTTGGTGGCTTTCCTATAACTCATCTTAGTTTTGCTGATGACTTTATTATTTTTGCGAATGCTTCCATTAAAAATGTTAAAATTATTGCTGAGTTTCTTACCTCTTTCCAGAATATTAGTGGTCTCTCTATTAGTAGGGAGAAGAGTAATTTTATTACTGGTATCAATGTGAATAGCAACATAATTAGTAGGATAAAAAATGTTTGTGGTTTCAATCAGACTTTGCTTCCTATTAAGTACCTTGGCATGCCTTTATTTAAAGGTAGGAAAAAGCTCTTTTTGTTTGAAAATTTTTTTACTATATTCCAAAAAAAAATTACTTAATTGGTCGTCGAATTTTCTTTCTTTTGGTGGTAGATTGATTTTAATCAAAAGTGTTTTAAACTCTATTCATATCTTCATTTTTCATACGATGAAACCTCCTTCGTCTGTTTGTTTGTGTATGGAGAAAATGATAAATAAGTTTTTTTGGGGGGCTACTAACAAAAAGAACTGTATCAACTGGGCTTCGTGGAATAAAATGTGTGGGAACTACAATGAGGGATTTCTTGGTTGCAAGTCTATTTTGGATACTGCTCATGTTTTTTCTCATAAACTTTGGTTCTCTTTTAGAGCTCAGAATAGTTTATGGGCTCAAATTATTTTTGCTAAATACTATAAGAATCTCCCTCCTTTGTCATGCACTTTTAAAGCCTGTGACTCTCTTGTTTGGAAACATCTTTGTGATATTAAATGAGAAGCGGAGCAGAATATTCAATGGGGCATTGGTAAAGGGGAGATTTCTTTTTGGCAAGACAATTGGTTGTGCTCCATTTCTATTGATAATTATCTTAACACCCATAACATTGTTAACAGTAAAGTGAAGGATTTTATTCAACATGGGGGTTGGGATATTCATAAATTACGGGAGGTTGTCTCCAATGAGATTGTTGAAAAAATTATGCAGATTCCTCTACAGCCTAATCAGAAGGATAAAATTCTTTTTAAATTGGCTTTTTCGGATAATTTCATTATTAAAAAGGCTTGGGAGGAGTTTAGATTAAAAGGTGATAATTCTACTTTGTTTAATTATCTTTGGCATAACAACATACCCCTCTCCTATTCTATTTTAACATGGAGGTGTCTTAAAGGTTATTTGCCGGTTGATAACCTCTTGTGGAAAAAAGGTTTTAGCTTTCCCTCTAAGTGTCAATGTTGTTCTAATACTGAGAGTATTCAACATGTTTTTGTGAATGGTGCTAGCTATTGCTAGAAGAGCTTGGCAACATTTTTTTAACTTGGCTGATTTGACACTTTCAATGTTAATTGTGACTTAGCCGGTATTCTTAAAATGTGGTTTGTTACCAGCAAAGGCCATATCCAGAATTTAATGCCTATTGTTATCATTTGGTACCTTTGGAAAGGTAGAAATGATTCTAAGCATAACGAGATCAAAATGTATTCCAGTCAGATTATTTCTAATGTAAGGGACAAAATTATGCAGTCAATTTCGGTTAATCTTATCTCTAATAAATATTTTTTTAATTGTCATATGCTTGCTAATCACTTTGGCATCATGAATGGCTATACTAGTGTGAGTAAACCTAGATGTATTGTGAGGTGGGACAAACCTAAGGCTCCGACCGAGTGTTAAATTGAGCACGGATGGCTCTGTAAGTGCTACTAATGCTGGTATGGGAGGTATTATTAGAGATCATAATGGTAAGCCTCTGGCTATTTTTCTGGTCCCTTGCTGTCTTGCTCTGTTCTGTCGGCTGAGCTTATGGCTTTGCACAAGGGTTTAGAGATTTGTGTGAATTGTGGTTATTAGAGTGTCAACATTGAGGTGGACTCTAAACTTCTTTTGCAAGTTATTTCTGACAATTCTGTGGGGTGTCTTCAGGATTTTTACACTATTAAAAAAATTAATATTCTTCTTGCTACTTTAACCTTTACTACCTCTCATGTTTACCTTGAAGGCAACACATGTGCTGATTGGTTGGCCAAGTTTGGTGCTCATAGTGGCATTTTCCTGGAACATAATCTGAACAATTTACCTGTTCCTCTTATTAGTATGATTTGTTTGGATAAGCTGGGTCTTCCTTATATCCGTCATACTTGAGGTTTTGGGTTTTATGCATGTTCTTGTTTCTTATTTTCTGCTGTGTGGGGGGTCGTTGCTTCACCCAGTTTACTGATGGCTGCCTTTAATTTTCTTTGGTATTTTTATGTTATATTGGGGTGTTTGCGGGTTCTTTTATATGCTTTTTGATTGTCTGGGGATGTTCTTGGTGTGCCAGGTCTCATTCCAGCTGACTTTTTATTTTCGGTATTTGAAGGGTATTGGTTTGGAGGTGTTTAGATGCTATATTTGTTATGTTTTTAAGCCGAATTATTCTGGGAATTCTACTTATTCGAGCAAGCAGGAGATGTTTTTCAGGAAGTATTATATGAGATATTGGGTGCCTCTTTTGTTTGTGAGTATGGAGAATAGGCTTCAGGTTCTCTTTGCTGAGGATTGGACCGACTATAAGAATTGGAGGGGGTATTGTTGGTTTGCCTATTGTTGGAGGCTTAACTGTGTTATGCTAATCTGGAATATTTCTGTTCTCTATTTTGTTGCTTTTAACTTACTTTTTTGGAGCTCTTTTTGCAGGTCGAGCTGGTCGGTTTTTTGGATCCTAAATGCTAATAAGTTACTTGCATATTTTCTTCAAGTTCTTTGGAATTTTGGTTTCCTTTTTTGGAGGAAGTGTGAGCTGAACGATATTTATATGAGCTTTCTTTTTTGGGTGCTGCCTGCTTGCAGCCCTTGCTTTTACTTTTTTCTCTATTGTATTAGTAGGAAAAGGGACCATTGATTAGATATGTACTATGCTTAGCTTACCTTTAAATAAATTTAATGTATACAGTATATATTTTGGTCAAATTTAAACGTGATGAGATGAATAAAGTTTAGATTTATATATTGACGAGTCAATAAATTTTACAGGTATTACCAAGGTTTTGAAAATGAACCGTACGACGAATCAGGAGGGGTTCATGGTTCGACCGGTTGACGTAAAAAATAATAAAAATATTAAAAATTACCGAATGACGTAAAAAATAATAAAAATATTAAAAATTATAAAATGAACAAGAATTTTTCCTACAATAACTTCATTCTACATTCTATTATTATATCAAATTAATCAAAGAACATAAATATTGCATCAATTAAATTTATAATGCATAAAAAATAACACACAATATAAATATGGCATCAAGTAAGTCCATAAATTACAAGTTCATAAATAAGTAAATAACTTAACAAACAAGAATTTTTTGAGAAATACATATCTTTTGTTGAGCTCTATTGTGTGTTGAGTATTGAGGAATGCAGACCATGCATCTTTAATTCTCTTTCTCTAAAATGTGAAAATGTTAAAAAGTAAAATGAATAATTTTTTTTAGATCTTATAGTTTCTATATCCATTTAGTGAAGCTTTGAAACGACCGAATACACGAGAATAGCGTATTTAGGGTAGAGGCGAGACATAATACTTCCCAATGTTCATTACGTACATTTGATTATATTTTGAAGACTGATATCGCCATACTTAGAACCGTCCGGTTCTTCAAAAAACCACCCGGTTTGGCGGTTCTTCAAAAATTTCATCGGTTTTATTTTCCATCGATTCTTTCGCCGAACCAGACTCGCTCTTGGTTGAACCGATCGAACCGGCTAGTCCGGTCCAGTTTTAAAATGTTGGGCATTACTACCTTTGTTATTAATAAGCAAAATAAGAGGTGAATAAAAAGAAAATTAAGAGTCAATTGCATTAATAAAACTTTTATTGATAGAAAGTTTTTTTTGAAGAATAGGTTTATTTTGTGAGTTTTAATTTAGATATTTTTTAAAGAAATTATGGAAGATTAATAGGTATTAAGTCATTTCAAGTTGTGGCATGATTTAGATTTCATTTGAGATAGTTTTTTTTACTGCTTTTTAAAATAGCTTTCTAACTCAAAAATTAAAAATTTTGTATTAATTTTTTTTTTTAAAGCAGTAAGAAAATGGTCTCAAATGAAGCCTTAGTTTCATAGCAATGATGATAAATGATCAAAGTAAAAGAAAATTTCTTGGGATGAATTGCTCTTTCATTTATGGGTATAAGAAGCAATCTACATGCATGCCCAAAAGTAAAATATTTGAAATTAAATATATATATTTTTTGTTTAGATTTTAAATTGATTATTTAAATTTGGAATCAAATCTCCATATAGATCTTTTCCACTATCAAAGGGTTTTTCTCAAGCATTATATATATATTCCTTATTTTCTAATTTAAAGAACTTATGTATCAATCAATCTCAGCGGACGAAGCTGTGATGAATTTCTTTATCTCTAATATAAATTTAATATTAATAATTGTTCTTTTTCGTCAATTTTGAGACAATGAAAATATAGAATATATTTTTATCCTTCATAAAAAAAGTTCTTTTTTCACCATTGATGATAATATTTTTTTGTTAGTTTAGTTCTCATGATGCAGCACATGAATTAATTAATTTGAAAGCCATCCTTTTTCTAACCAAAGACTGTTTTTTCTTAATAATTTCTTTCTTCAATGATGCTTCCCTTATTTCACAAATAATAATAAAAAAAACTTATGTCACTACAGGAAAATCACTTGTTAGTGACAGACTAACAAGGTAAATTCGTTGGAAATTTTGCTTCTCCTGCGAATTTTTGGCGGATATCCATACGAAGGCTATTCGCGCGTCGAAAAGTCTTCACCAGTGACTGGCAGATTTTCCGGCAAAAAATGAAGGTTGCACGTCATTTTCTTCGAGAGGATTCCGACATTTTATCCGCCTGTATTTTTTTTCGAAAATGTTGTGTCAGTATTGCCGGTGGATAATCCGCCGCCCTGTTCCGCCAGACTATTATAGACGGATGAAACTGGTGGATTATCTACCGAAAATATTGACGTAATGAATCAACTTGGAAACTTACATCATTTCGTTGAAATTTATATTTTTCGGCAAATAATCCGCCAACAACTTGCAATATAAACAAAAGATAATGCTAAACACACCAAAATGGTAAACGCACCTGCGTTAAAGCACATATTAATATACTCGAAAATAGCACCAGATTATACTTATTCAATGGCATTTATTTATTTCCCAATTGATCTCTTACTTATCTGTTTTTAAGTCAGCTGATGGCCAATTTTGCTGGTAATACCATTTACTAATACTATAAAATAATCAATGAGATGGTTGGGCAGTGGCTCTCCTCTCCTATACACTCTTTCTCTAATAAAGAAAATATTTTTGTTGAAGCTTTTATGGATCAAACTAACAAATTAATTACTAATAAGTGAAATGATGAGTACGTGTATGTGATGGCAGGTGTGAAGTCATTCCTAAAGCCTCCAAATCAACAGTAATCAAAGTAAAAGGAGCTGTAGTTCACATGCACCAACCAGATCATAATATTTTTTTATAATATTTATAATATACAGAAGCCAGGTATGTCTTGGTCGCTTTGCTGTTTGAGCTAGAAGAGGAGAATTAGGTTTTTGAGGTTAGGCTTTCTTCTTCTTCTTCAGCTCTCTCTTTCTCCAGGGTTTCTTCGTGTTCTTCAGCCTTCTCATGAGTTTTTCCCTGATTTCTATTGTTTTTTTGTTACATGATTGAAATTGAACTATACTTATCATAATTAGGAGAAAAAAATATCATAGAAACTGAACATAAAATTAAGAACTTCTGTCTTTTAATTCTTTGTCTTTAATTTTCTCCTCAGCTGTTTTATTAAAATAAATTACTTTAAGCTTCCCGATCAAAAGCTTTTTCTTAGTGAAAAGCGCTTCTTTTCATATTTTGGATTGTTGTAGTGGAGAGTTCCAGTACTGAAGATTTTCATATCAGTAATGATATTTCTCTTTGATATATGCTGGATATTTGCTTATGATTAGTAGCACTAAGTACAACCGGCTTTATATTTCATTACTGATCACCATTACTTTCATTTTTGTTATTAATCTCTCAAGGTACTTCTGATCTGAAATAATGGAATCAAGAACTTTTCACTGGGTTTCAGACTTGGTAAGTGGAAAGATCTTAAAAAAGAAAATTGGTTGAGGATATCCTAAGCTAAATTCACCTCTTCCAGATACTAAATTTTTTTTATTGAACTGTAGTAGAGCACTTCTGTCTAATTATAAGCTGACCAAAATTAAGAGAGAGATGTAGTTAGTTACTTTTATTAGAAGAAGAAAAAAAATGTAAGAAGATCTCTTTTATTGTTCCATAATTAGCATTCTGAGCTAAATTTAGTTAGGTATATATATATATATATATCATTTTGTAAATTTTTTCTGAATATAGAGTGCATGATTTCTAGGGTTTGGATGATGCAGCTGGCTTCATTATGCAGCAAGAATTGAGCAATCTGAATCAGTACAGCCCTCAAGAATTAATATCAGCTTCATATGATAATGATCTGCAACAGTCCATCTCTTCATCCGAAAGCTTTACTTTAAACCCTTCTGTTTACTCTGTGGAAAAGTTCATGGAAGCATCTCAAGGAATGTACAAAGCTGATCAAAATGGCATTTTTTTGGTGCCTGATGCCCCATTTCTCCTGTCATTTAACCAATCTCAAGTTGAAAATATTAATATCTATGATGCCGATGTGCCAAAAGATATCTGTATTAAAAGGAAAGGTGGAGTGGTTAATGGTGAAACTGAGAGGAAGAAGATGAGGATGGGCTTAGGGCAAGCTGCTTATGCCCTTGATCACATACTTGCTGAGAGAAGGAGAAGGGAGAAGCTTAGCGAAAGGTTCGTAGCACTTGCAGCTATCATCCCTGGTCTTAAGAAGGTACGTGAAATAATCTGTGAAAGATGATATCTGGTATTTCATATGAAGTTTATAAAATGTATTTTCTGTCTACAAAATAACCAAATGAGCTTTTCAGGAACTTTATTTCAGTTTGATACAATCAGTTATCGATCGTAATCTTATAAGTTAAGTTATAAATGGTAAAAAAAGGTGTAATTAAAAGATATTTTTATTATAATTATAAGAAGATGCTGCTAATAATAAACATCAGTTAAAAATACTTCAGCAGCGCTATAAGTCTCAAACTTCTAATAGTTAATGTTAGTGGTCAACAAACTGCATTCATGATGTTTGGGAGGGAAATATAAGTAAGAAGCTTTGATATTTAAGAGCAACTGATTTAAAATTTCATGACATTTCATCTTTTTTGAAATTTTTTTTTCAAGGATAGAAATTTATCCCTCATATTTTATTTAAAATAAGATTGGCACATGAAAAGCTACATAGTTTAAACTCACATTGAGAGCAGATTAATTCTTTCGCTCTACATCTGCTATGTGAAACTCGAGATCGATACCTTAATTAAGGTTTCGTTTGGGATGACTTTCTTATTGCTTCTTAAAACAGTGTTCTAGTACTACAATATTGTTTTAAGAAGCATTAAGAAAGCCATCTCAAAAAAAGCGTAAGTCCCTTTAATTCCACCTTTCTTAATGGGCTTGCATGTTCTCAAATACTCAACAACTCTCTTCTTATTCTGCCACAACAAGGAGTTGCAATAACAAATATATATCATAAATGCATGAATTGCATGCTTCTATTTTGCTGAAAGCCAAAATGGTATATGTGAAGTAGTATTCCAATCATCCAATCATCCAAAACATTAACGAGTAATTAGTCTAAAGCTCCATGTGATCTTATATAGTTGTCTGATGACAAATCATTCAATGATTAATTTTGAAAGTTACGGATAAAAGATGGGTTGCTAGAATTAGGTGATATTTTTACGCAGCTCATCTTGATTTGTTGGTTGTGAGCATGTGATGTGTCTGAAATTTATCTTAATTGATCTAAATATTAAAAAAAAAAACCTTCAAAAGATAGATTTGCTTCTCAAAGTAACATTGTATGCATAATTCATTATTTCTCCAAATTTTTATAGCTTTTTGACATCATTCATTAATTTTGATAGTTAGCTGTACTACAATAATGCTGAGTTAGTGTCCCTCTTTGGAATCACACTTGTTAAGAAGAAGTTTAAGAACTAATTAAAAGTCCTCCTTATCAATGATTGATCTTTAAATCAACAGATTAAAGATTTATGATGTGAAGTACTTCACCTTTTAAGAATGATTAATACTTTTCAAGCTCACTGTTTTTTATGCTCAACAACTCCTCAGTTCACGTGACACTTGTCATTTCTTATAATTTGTGCTTTTTGTGATACAATAAATAAATAATTAAAAATACAAAATCATAACTTTTGATTTATTTTTCTTAAATCTATATATTTGAAAGAAAAAAGGGGTTTTACTTGTTGCGAAAGAATTAGTTTGTAACAAGTGGAAGAAAAGTTTTTAGCTTTCTCTTAGCAGTAAAGAGATATATATCGCGTCTAAAGAGCACTTCTCTTGTGGAAAACATTTTTTTCACCCACTCAAATCAATATATTTTCAATATGATATCTCTATGATATACTTCATAGAAAAATAAATAAGACCCTTCACTTATGATGGGAGAAACAATGCTCACTATCTTTAGTGTATTAGAAAGCAATAAAAAAGCTGTTCCAAAGAAACTCTATGCCACTATTTTTTTCTGCTTTCAAGAAATTTTTATACTAAAAATGACTTTGTACAACTAACTCACGTGCACCCATATCTTCACACTATTAAGTAATTGCTCTTTCTCATCCATGAATCAGATGGACAAAGCTTCAGTTCTTGGAGATGCAGTCAAGCACATCAAAGAGCTGGAGGAAAGGGTGAAGAACCTTGAAGAAGAGAAGATTGAGAGGAAGGCAGTGGAGATTGCCACAATGAACATTATAAAGCCCTGCCATGATCATTCCAATGACTGTGAAAGCCCTATATCTTCTGTGGAGAATAATAATATTATTAATAGCAGTTCATCTCATGATCAGAAACTCCACCCTCACCACATAAAGGTTAAGATTTGTGACAAGGCAGTGCTCGTAAACATACACTGTGAAAATCATAAGGGAGTTTTGGCTAAGTTGGCTTCTGATATTGAGGACCTCCACCTCATGGTCAGCAACTTTAGTGCCGTGCCTTTCATGGGGTCCTCCTTCCTTGATATCACTGTGGCTGCTCAGGCAAGTATATTAATAATTTCATAGACATATATGTATATTTATAATACACATATATAAGAAGATATATAAATGAAAGAACATAATGACCTATGTTTATATACGTTGACATTTATATTAATACAAGAAAATCACATATTAACGACAAATTTTTCCGGCGGAAATTCGCCCTGTTCCGCTGGAGAAATCCGTCGGAAATGGTCAATTTTCCTGTAGTGTATATTGGATTATTATAATTAAAACAGAATTTTAACATCATGCATGCATCTTTATGATGCATAAAAATGACAAGCACATGCATATATCAAATCATGAACTTGTATATGATAGAGCATTTTCACATGCAACAAAATAATCATATTTGCAACGTAAATGATCATTTTAGGGAAATATGTCATAAAATTATTCGGTGCAGTTGATCAATCATCACTTTCTCATGTACCCCACTCCTATATTTAATATGCCACAAAAGTATAAGTAATTCAAATGTGGTCGATTTTGCGGGTGTGGAAGCATTCATGTTCTATATCTCTTCAGATATGTGCAGTGCTGTACTCATGCCATTTAATTTGCATGCATTGGCATAAATGCATAAGTTGTAACAAATACTTTTGATTTTATTTTGCATTCAAAGGTTGAAGATGGTTCCTTCATAACAGTGGAAGATGTTGCAAAGAAGCTGAACGCAGCTTTAAGCCAGTGCAACTGATGAATGTGCTTTTTGTAAAGTATAAAGCTGCGGTGATATTATCTGTCGTGCTAGCTTTCATTCAAGCTATCATTCAGTTTTATTTGAAATGAATGAAAACAATAATCTCCCAGTTATTTCTTGTTAATATATGCTTCATATGTACATAGAATCTGAAGAGATCAATGCCTTGTTTACTTCATGTTTATATCTATAGTTTTGATAGTCCCTCCAGTGATGGCCATTATTTTTACTTTCTTCTTCTCCAGTGCTTTTTTGGGTTGTTGGTCAATTCTAATTCTATCAATGTGAGAGCTTAGAATTATTTTTTTGCTTTCTTTCGGTGCATTGTTGCTCCACTATTTTGATCTTAACATCAGCCAATCCAAACCTTCAACCATGATAATCCAAGCTGCCGGATGAAAACAAATGAATTAATCCCCAAGGTCAAGAGGAGGATTTGCCAGGGGTGGAACTGGCGTTAATTTTCAGGGGGCATACTTATAAATAAACATATAGAGATTTTTTTCATATATATATATATATATATATCATTTTAGTGATTAATAATTCTTTGTACTTGAATACATAATGCATTTTAAAAATATGATCAACATCTTATATAATGACAATTATTCTTAAACAAAAATTAGGTTGAAGTATGGATGATTTGTTTGCGAAAAAAATTAAAATGATGTAATTAATTAATCATTCAATTTCTACAAAATGTATGTTGAAGCTGCCTTGAATTTGGCTCGACTCCTATTTGTTCACATCGGTCCTTGATCGTTGTATGGGCAGATATGTTGGGGGTCAGGTCGCGGGGTCAAGGGGCGCTGCCCCTGCAGAGGATTTCCTAAAGACCAGACAAATTTTGATTGTGAGAATATTTTTGGTTTCTCTTTACTATTTCTTTTTGTATTTGGTTCATCGTTCCTTAACAATAATACCTTTACACGATATGCTTAATTATGTTGGGGAAAATTTACTAAAAACCATGGTATTTTTAAGGGGAGGGGGATTTAAAAAAAGATGGAGCGGAACAAATTATTAAAAAATTCATGTAATAAACAAATTTTAAATTTTTTTAGAGAGGCAATTGCCCCCTAGGCACTTCGGGGTTCCGCCTCTGAGCTCTGCAACCAATTGTATAATAGCCATAGAGCCAAATAAACCGAATTGTGCAGTTCATCTTGAGGGTTTCAGCTCTAGTCACAAGGTTTTCAATCCGAAGCCTACCATGCATGAGTTTATGATGAATTCACATGAAATTAAAAAAGAAAATTCATTAAGTTAAACTTATAACAATGCACTTACAATGATGTATGAGAAACTAAAGACAGTAAGAAATAACTATTGAGTGCACTGTAAAGTTGCATTTGGAATTTTAGTGACAAATTTAATGTATTTGGATGCATGACAATATGTGAGGCAAATAAATATATAGAAAAATATAAAAGTTGTTAATCATTAATAAGCTGCAGTGCTTAACGCACTGGTTACCTTCTTTTGAATGTCATTATTGTTAATTATATGGCTGTCAGAGCGCATGCACACTGACACTAACTCCTTTATGAAGTGTAGTTTTAGGTGTGGATAAGTTTGATAATTAAGAATGTTAACAAAAAAAATTAAGATGAATGATTAAACTAAAGCTACTTGCTTAAAATAAAGATTAAGGAAGCTAATTATGAGGTTAGTTGGAGATTTGCATCGAGCTGGCCTAATTAGGCCATCATTAATTATTAAAGCCTGTTTTGATGCCTTTCATTAGTTTAAGGGATATGATTTTGATATGTAGCTTTCAGGAGATTGTGATACAGCTGGTAGCAGTGGGCTCCCTCATCATCATTTATGAGGTGTTAGTTGAAGGGAAGCATTGGCAATACCCACGTGTAAGCTTAGCAATAATTAGAAGTTATATTACAGTACTATGGTCATTGTTTAACTTTGTTTCCCACGTGTAAGCTTAGCTACAATGAGAAGCTATAAAGATACATAAAAATTTAGGCTTAGAGCCATCCTGGATAAATAAATATCTGCCTATAATTCATTTGGTTTTAGTTTCAACTTTTGCTTTAGTTTTAGTTTCAATTTTTCATACGCCATTTTTACGGCACTATATTTTTAGTTCTTTTGATTTTAGTTATTAATTTCTATTTTAGATTGTGATAGTTTAGTGAGGTGTGCTAGCTTATTCCTTCTTTGATTTCTATTTTCAGTCAAATTAGAGGAGGATATGATGTGAACTGAATAGTTTTGGATAGCAGTATCTGATATGTGCTATAGGTATGTTTTTGTTAGTTTTAATTTTTGCAGGCTTGACTTTTAATTTATTATTCTTTATGTTGTCAAACACTGTTGTAGATAGATTTTAGATTGTATATATTTTAGATGATATATAAAAAAATATTTTGAGATTCAATGGTTTTTGGCTTTATATTGTATTTAATAGTGACTATGTAAAGTATATAAATTGGAAGTTTATTTCAATACTTTTCTTACTAGATCTTGGAGTTAGTTTTTTTCATAATCAGACACGGTATGACCTGTGTGGTATCAGGTCATATCAGGTCAGGTTGTGGCAAGCTTTTTGGCATTAGAGTAAGGTTGGATAAGTAAATCGTAATAGAGCTATAAGATTTAATTTGTATAAGAGTGAGATGCTTCTGGGTAGTTTTGGGCGTCATTTTATTTATTCTTAAATGCATTTGTTACATTCAACTGTGTTCAGTGTTATGATATGGTTGATCCACCTAAGCCAAATCCATATAAGACCAATGGTCAGAGCTCTAATCGGGCAGCTCAGGTTCAGGGTATGCTCATGTGATCAATTTTGAGGTGATTTCCTTGATTATTGGTTTGATAGTACAATTGATAGGTAAAGCTCATACTCAAAATTTTGGTACCCAATCTAATGATATGAACATATGTTTATATAATTTTTTGAGTTTAAAATCTCATAGACTATCATGTGTTATTAAGCTTAGAGTAGCTGATGTTTGACTCATGAGGATAGAGAAGACTCTGAATATGATGCATTATCCTTCTAAGAGGAGAGTTATATTGGATGTATTTTTATTGGATGGTGAGGCACAACATTGGTGGCTTGGCTTGTATAAGGAGAAACTTCAGGGTCGTGCAAATACTTTGATTTCTTGGAAGGAGTTTATAGAGACATTTGAGACTTGGTTTGTGCCTCCATTTGTTAGGAGACAATTACCAAGTTCTTTCCTGAAATTGATTTAGGGAGGCATGTTAGTGATGAAGTATGAGACATAGTTGACTGATCTCTCTAGATATGTTTCATAGTTGATTAACACTTGAGAGGAGATGTGTTACTGATTTTTGGAAGGTCTTAGAGATGCTTTGAGGCAGTCCTTATTGGCATAGGATATTATAGATTTTGCTTAGTTGATCGAGAGGGCCAAGAAGATAGAGACTGATTTGATAGTAGTACAGTAGCATTAGACTGCAAGCAGGAAATGTTATGGTGGTGAGACCATTGATAGTAATCATTATGGGAAGAATAATAGGTTTGGACCTGCTAAGTTTAGGAGGGGACTATCGATAGAAATTTCTTTTTGGAGCTATGATAGGAGTGGTGGAGTAACCTATAAAATTGTAAAATGAATTAGGGATTTGCCAATTCCTAATAACGGTTAGGTATTTATTTGATTAATCGATAGTTGGTAGACCAAGGAAAGTACCATCGTGACCATATTATGAAGCTTCTAGTAGCCGGGATGTTGGTCCTGTATCATGAGGTTAACATTCTGGAAGTTTATGGGGTGCAGGTAATTCTATTTCTTTGACCCCAGTACAACCACGAGTTTACAGTCTGATGCAGCAAGAGGCCAAGGAGTCTCTAGATGTTGTGATAGGTATATACGACCTATATTTCTGCATCTCTTTGTTGTATTTTATTTTATTCTGGTGCCACTCATTCTTTTTAGAGCAATATTTTGATTATCTCAGTTTGCCTTCCGCATTATTATTTGTTTCTTTGTTAGTGATTTTGCCTATAAGAGATGGAATGATAGTTAGGAGGATTTATTTTTAAGATTTAGAGTTTTTTGATAAAGTTTGGAGATCTGGTTTGATTTTATTATCTATTTTTGTATTTGATGTCATTTTAGGTATGGATTGGATGAGTCGATATGGGGCTCATATTGACTAATTATAGATGAAAGTGACTTTGTATTAAATGGTGAGAGCTTTGTATTTAAGAGAATAGAAGGTATTCTTTCTTGTCTAATTTTTTTACTTTAAAAGTGGATAGGCTTTGTAGAAAATATAACCTAGTATTTTTAACAACTATCAGAGATGTGAGAATCTCTTCTGCATATGTGAGTAGTGTCGCTATTGTTCTGGTTTTCATATGTCTTCTCTGAGGGGTTGATGACTTTATCGCCTTACATAGAGGTAGAGTTTGTACAGATTTTTTTCTGGTACAACTTTGATCACAAAGGCTTTGTATCAAATGTCACCTAAGGAGCTTCAAAAGTTGAAGGTTTAACTTTAGGAGTTTGAGGATCGAGGCTTTATATATCCTAGTGTGTCTCCATAGGGAGCGACTATATTATTTGTCAAAAAGGAGGATTTTTCTGTCAGAAATTACTTACTTTACTATAGTGGAACCAATGCTGGTGGTCGGATGGTGAAAGGTCTGATATTGGCATGATAGTTGTGAAAGGTTTGACAATGCTGGCCGAACAATGAAAAGTCTAACGTTCGTGGTTAGGCGGTGAAATGTTTGAGGGTAGCGATAAGGAAGTGAAAGTTTTGATGGTTGGTGGGAGGTCCTACGGTGGCTTTCATGCGATGGAGGTTTGACAACCATGGTTGGCTAGCGAAAGATCAATAGCGATGGTGCTCGAGTGGAGCCTCGAAAAATTTGAAGCCTTTAAGCTCTATTCATTTTCTATCAAATGGTCTACCTCATATATAAAGTATGGATCTTTTTTAGAGATTTTTAGAGTGAGATGCATCGTAAATATGAAGGAATCTTGAATAATCCATCAGATGATCCATATTGATTCCTTTGAACATAATCATTTTTTCATCATTTAATTGTTTTAATAGTATCAAAATAAAGTGATACTGAACTCATTAGATTTGTCTCGTCGAGCTGCTCCGATCCAAAATGACTCTAAGCACGACAAATTTGGAGATCACTTGGTCCCATAAATAATGTTTGAAGTTTTCAATTATGCTTTAGGTACTTGATTTAGGCTCATTCAGGCTTAGATTGGACAACTTTTTGTATCATTGAGTTCATCTTGTTAAGATGTTAAGTTAAATATAAGTTTGCTTAAATGGAAATTAGGATGGTCTAAATTTAATTTTGAAAGTTTGTAATTTAAATATTTCTCAAGATTCATGTCCGATTATGACTATTTTTGTTGATGTATCAATACTTAATCAAGAAATTATATATATGAGTAAAAGTATTAAAAAATCTTACTAGAAGTCTTATTACTCAAGGTTCTAAAAGAACTTGAATATGAATGTATGTATATATATATATATATATATATCGTTAAACATAAGATTTTGGCATTGTATGTATAGACTAAAACTTGTTAAGAGATTTATCATTACATGGGAAACCATCCATAAAGAAAGGGGCTTTTATTCTATACGGACACCGGATGGGAGAACCATCTAGTTAAGCACTGAGTACCCAGCGGTACCGAGTGCGGGTACCGAGCTGGGTACCCAGCAATGAGGTGGCGTGGTGCATTTTTATTGGTCTCCGAACACAATCCGCACTCCGCACAGAATAATAAATCAAAGGGCACATTATTTCAAGTGCATTATATATTGTTAATGCATTGTGACTATGTGAGTGAATTTTCATGCACACATACCCAGCATTTTTTTTATTCCAAATTTTTTCTTGGAATAAGATATATATAAAAGGAAACCATTATAAAAATAAACTAAGACTTAGGTGATTCAATTAAATAAATAACATATTATATACATGAAAGAAGAGATGATTCATTCTACAACTAAAAAGCCATGTAAGACAAATAAAATGGGTAGAAGAAAACTCTCTTCCCTAAATTCAAATATATATGTCCAATTTCATACATAAGAGAAACCCCACATTTAATAGATCCATGATTATGTGTGGATTGTGTAGGGGTGTCAATATTTGACATGACCCGAAAATCCGACTCGAACCTTACCTGAGATTTCTGGTTTAGGGTCAATCCATTTGACAAATGGGTTGGGTTCAAGTTCTAAATTTCATCTCATTTGAAAAATCTAATCAGGTCAGGGTCAATCAGCTAACCTGAAAGTGACCCGGCTCTGACCCGAACTCGACGCCGCAAGGCTTCTCTTGATTTGTCGATTTCGACGATTTTTGTATGCCCATAAGCCACAAGGCTTCTACCTTCTCCCGTAAGGCCACAAGCAGCATGTCTGCATGCAACGCCGACAAGGGCTATAACGCAGCAACGCATGCCCACAAGCCATATGGGCCGCGACCTGCAAGCCTACAATGCCGACAAGGCCACCCGCAACGTCTGCAATGCCGCCAAAGCCTAGTGTTTGCTTTGCACAACGTAATGGTCAGAAGTCACGACAGCTCTAAAATCTAGGCTCTCCTCTCTATTAATGATTACTAGTTCTAAAATGCATTCTATTTCCAATGAAGTTTATCTTGCTGATAAATTTTCTTTGGAATTTATTCTCTCTCCACTTGAACAAATCTAAGAGACCCTTGGCATCACCAATGATAATTTTATGGATGCTAACTTCTCTTTAGAAGTAATTTTCTCACCTCCCTTACTTCCTCAACAAATTTATGACACTTGTAATATTACTCTTGCTACTTTGGCTAGTAGCACACAAGAAAAATTAAAATTTATATGCACCCAAGTTTCTTTATATGAATTTCAATACAATTTATCACAAGGCCAGGATTAGCTCATTTTTGTACATTCATCTCATTAGGGCACTCTGTTGGAGGACTCTGATTTTTACTCGCATTATATTAACAAGCATTCTGGTATGGGAAAAAAAATTCATGTGAAATGCCCTCACTTTACTAGAAAATTATTAGGTCCGGACACTGGACGTAGAGATACGTCCGGTATCCAATAAAATATTGACATGTGGAATGTACACGTGTCTGCGAAATTTTAAGTCAAGCGAGCTAAAAGCGCAGGTAAAATGTAGATAAAGTGCAGGTATGGTGCAGGTAAAGAGTGGTCAAAAAACGCAGTCAAAGCACAGTTAAAGCGCAGTCAACATGACAATTTTTAATTAGATATCCGGACCTATTTTTAGGTCTGATGTCTGAATCTAATAATTTTCCCACTTTACTAGATCTACCTCCAAATCTCTTTTGTTATATTTTGTATCTAAATAGAAAATAGAGTATGCCTATATTTGCTCTCTATCTCTATCTTTTTTTCTTTTTTAGTTGGCCTAATCGCTTCTTCAGCAAGAGTTGTTTTAATTAATAATAATTATATTGTTTAAGAAAACTCACAAAAGGGGAATACAAAAGGGGGATCCCAAATCTCATAAGTTGAACGCAATAGTACAAGATGATAAGCACATATATAATATTTAAATCAGATTAATGTTTCATTTGGGACGACTTTCTTACTGCTTCTTAAAACAACTTTCTAGTATAAAAATTTTAATTTTCGTACTAGAAAACTGCTTTAAGAGCAGTAAAAAAGCTATCCCAAGCGAAGCCTAAAAACACTATAGTTGGATTTTCATCAAAGAAGCATCATTTCTGTCTCCTTCCCTCACCTGTTCTATTTCTCAATAATTAATTATACAGCTCTTAAAGACATGCATATATTTGATGCTCCTCTTTCATCTCCTATTTGTAGAAGTTCAAGGAGATGAAAAGCCAAAGAAAATCTTATTTAAATGGCAAAAAATTAAACATATTTAACAATATTTGTATTCATCATAAAATATGGCATCATAATTTTGAATCAACAATCCATGTAACTCCTCTTGAAATCAAAACCTCTAAAACTCTTAAAATCAAAAAGAGTTGATCACCACTCAATCACACAAGGGCCAAATGGATGTTTAAGGCTCTGTTTGAGGAACAATTATTACGTCCTTCGACCGGATGCAGAGGAACATCCGGTCCTAGGCAAAATCCCGCCTATACCGAGGTGTACCGAGTTTTTCATAATAAGAAATCATCCAAAACGAATCCATAATTATACTACCGAACATCCTATGAGTGTTTTTACAAATCACAAATCCCTGCTAAGTTAAAATACTTCACATCCTAGTTCTTCAAATCTCAAAATCCATTGAGTCATCATCATCAAACTTCTTCAGTATATGAAAAGTTCAATTTACGATGAATTTTTAAATGGACTTCAAGGTTTCGTTTGGGGGCAGCTTTTTTATTTTTTCTTAAAACAAATTTTTAGAACAAAAATTTAAATATTTGTAATACAAAACTGTTTTAAAAAACGGTAAAAAAGTCATCCCAAATGAAGTTTAAGTGTCCAAAAAATTAAGCTCTAATAATATTAATTAATTAAATAATAATAAATTTTATTTAAGATTATATTATTCACAAAAAAATATCGTGGAGTAATGACGTCACACCATGGAATATAAATTTATCTGAATTATTTTGATTTCAAATCTAAATAATTGAATTGGTGTTTGCAATTCATAATATGTTATTATATAATTTTTATAATATATTAGTAATGAGAGAATGTGTTGATATGTAAAAGGTGAAGAATTTAAAAATATTAAAATAATTTGAATCTAATTAATATGTATTATTATGAAGACCTATATAGTTTTTTGTAGGGAATATATTACTTGAAAAACAAAATCTTAACAAATCAAATTATGCATAAATTTTGGTTGTAATATACAACTAACAAGTTCAAAATGACAAACTCATTGCCATAAATAATCACATGATTCTAATCTATAATGGCATTGTACATGCCAAAACAATCGACTAAAGTTTCGTTTGGGACAGCTTTCTTAGTGCTTATTAAAACAACTTTCAAATATAAAAATTAAAATTTTTTGTACTGAAAAACTGTTTAAGAAGCAATAAGAAAGATGTCACAAACGAAACTTAAGATTCTGTTTGAGACAATTTTCTTACTATTTTACTTGTCAGACCATAGCCACAATTTCTATTTGGTCGATTCTTTTTCGCTGCTTTCAAAAAAAATTTGTACAAAAAAACTACTTTCTACAACTTCAAAAAGTTATTTTTTACTAATCCTAAATTCCGACTAACTAATATCAATGAACAAAACCTAGACTTTTTAGCACCATTGTGATCTTAATAAACCATCGTTTCACAAACTGCCTAATATAAATTACTCATCTCAAGGGCGAATTATTGCGTCTAGTGACCGGATGTCCGGACATCCAATCCGGTGACGCCATGTCATCCAAATACACTGGGTTCCGGCGTATTTGGGTGATGTGGCGATATCGGATTGGTGTCCGGACGAATCCGGACACCGGACATAATAATTTGCCCAGCTCAAGTGATGAATATATCCATATAAAAATGAACTAACATTGTAGTTATTTTCCAGTGACCCTAAATTGAAGACAATAAATCTACTTCTAAAATTTCATAAGGAATAATTTTCTTATTGCTTTCTAATACATTTTTCAATCATAAAAATTTCTTGACAGTAACCAAAAAAAAATTTGTCAAAAGCTGCGTCAAACATACCATAAATATTTGAAAGAAGAATCCAATTTTCATGTATAGGTATATGGTAGATCATTGCAGTGAATCTCCGCCATCTTTTTTTTTTTTCAGTTAAATAGGAGCATATTAAAGAATTATTACAGCATTTTAAGAGTTGTTTTTCCAGGCATAAAATACACATTACCACATGGATATGCTGCTCTCTACTTTGCAGGGATGATTTTCCTTCACTTTTTAATGAAAGCAATTCCTTTCTGTATACTTTCTACCAACTCTTTCTTGGCTTTCTCTAATCCAGCCCTGAACCAGAACAAAACACAGTACTTAAGCACCAGGCAGCAAAGAGTTTTTTTTTTAAAGGAAAAATCCCCTAAAGCTTGTCATCAGGCATAAGCACTCAATAATTAACTTCAGTCTATGGATGAAATATGGTGTAAATCCACTAGAATCTATGAAGAACAAAATTTGCAGATGAATACAAAATCTTAGAATGAAAAATATGAATATTTTTGGGTTGGGATAACCGACCTTTCATACTCACTCAGTGGTCCAAGAGAGTAGATTTCTTCAATTCCATTACGGCCTAATCGAACTTTTGATGAAAAAAATGGCAATTCTGTCACCTGCAAATGCAGAATGATGCATATATTAGAAAATAAGCAAGAAAAAATACTTAATTTTGAGCATAACATAAGATGTCAGGCACCTGGGAAGCAACAAATGAACATTCGACAACATCGGCATCACCTCGCAGTCCCCGCAAGCATGAATCAGCAAATTTAGCAGCAGCAAATGCCTGCAAATGAAAACAGAACAGAAAGAGACAAATAACAATTAAGCTAAACAAAGTTTACAATCAGTAGAGCCGTTAATTGAAAAGAAAATTAAAGGAGAATACCATAGAGAGTGTTGCAGAACCAGCTCCTGCTTTTGCCTGTATTAACCATAGCAAGTTCCTTTACAAAGTCATTCTAATGAAAAGTTTTCATTAATGCATCAACAAAAAATTTTAGAGTGTTGCCTATGAATAACGAGTAGTTGTTAAAATACCATAAGACTCTCTCTATGGCATCTTATGAAAACAATTAAGAACCTAGGCTGATGCAGGACAAATATGAAATTATAATTTAGATAAGGATTTTGCACGCTTAATGACGAGGACATTCATAGAAGATTCCGGCACACGTATCATTGGAGGGGTCGTCGATCGACGACCATGATTCAGAGTCTTTATTTTTTATGTTTTATTTTATTCATGCCATTTATATTTCCTGTTTTCCATTTGTACCCCTATGAGGGAGTTAGTGTTTATTGTAGCCCAAGAGCAATGTCCTCTTTATGACTTTTATTTTCATATGGCCTATATATAGGCTTTGTCATTGTATTTGAGATTAGTTTTTAATGAATGAAAAAATTTGCTCTTTGTTCTTTTTGTGAGTGCATTCCTCCGAGATCTCTTAGTGAGTTCGTCGGAGAAACTAGATCTCTTTGTGAGTTCTAGTATTCGCCCAAGTTACTTGTGTGGAAATCTGGATTGAAGCTAGTTGAGGTTAGTGAATTCGTAGCCGCTCGAATCCCTAGAAAATTCCCTTTCTCCCTCCCCTTGCCCTTGCCGCCGCCTAGCACAAGACCTCCCAAGCCGCCGGCCACTTGGCTGCCACCTCTCGCCGGCCGGCCAACCCCACGCCGTGACCCGCCCCTTGCCCCTTCCTCTAGCAACCGGCCGCCCCCTCCTTTCAATTTCAAAATTTTCATGAGCCATTAACTGTTTCCTAATTTAACTCCCTAATTTATGCAATCAATTTAATTGAATTTCAATTTCAAATTTGAAATTTAAATTGATTCAATTATTTTAGATTTTTGTAAAATCTGTAATTAATATTGTGGTCCCCATTAACCAAGACTCAAGCCCCTCTCTCCTACTCATGTGGCCGGCCCCCTTCATGGGCTCCTTCTCTCTCCCTAATTAAATCCAATTCCCCACAAAATCAGCCCCAAATCCCTCCCCTCATTGCCGCCCCCCTCCTTAATGGGATTCAATTTGAAATTCACAATTAATCCCTTCCCTCTCACCCAAAACCTGAAATAATTTCAGAATTCCTGAAATTTTCTCTCTTGATCTCTCAACATAACCGCCCCCTTCAAGCCCTCACGCCGGCCCAATCCCTTTTCCTCTTTCGCCACCACCACATATCCTCTTTCTTCCTCTTTGATGCTCCTTCAACTCCCGGCAATGATGCATGGCGGATCTTGAACTTGAAGGCGGACTCGTATTCGACATCTACAGAGACATCCACGTTCTTCGATCTCCATTTTTCACGTGGGTTTGACCACGACAACACCATTGACGAGTACTTGGATCAAATCCTTCCCACCCTTGTGCACGTCATCGACCGGCAATTTTCAGACTACGACTGGATCATCTACGGACATTCCCCCGCTTCCCCACCTTCACCGCCGCCGCTTCCCTCGCCATCACTACGGATCGTCTGCGCCGTCTACCTTGGAGTGATCTCGTTTCTCATATGGTTCTTTTTCCTCCGACAATCCTAGAAGTAGAAGAGTGTCTTTATGCCTCAAGATGAGACAATTACTTTGTTAACCGTCGGATTCTAGTTGACTAATCATATCATTACGTTTGCTTAAGTTGTTATTAAGAATCTTGCAAATTTAGTTGTAATGACTTGCCTAAACATTGTTAACTTCTAAAATCTTGTTTTGATTTGTCAAATTTGAGAAGCATTAAACTACTCTATCATTACTCGAACAAATTTTATTATTTTTTAAGAAAACAATTCTTGGTTTCACATCACTTAATGCTTAAGAGCAAATTAATTAAATCTTGATGGTGATTCAAACAATGAATTAGAACACAAAGAGCGGTAAAAACTAGCTTAGACCAAGTTACTTGCAAAAAATAAAAGCCACAAAATAACCAATTACTCTTATTCTCTTAACGTTGCATACAAGATAGATTTCAACAAGAAATCCCTAATTTAACAATAAGAGCGGTGCTATGAAAGATCCCTCACACAATTCTACTAAACATTAAGCTTTAGCGAAGCGTTACAAGATTTACGTGGATCAATCAAAACCACAAGTAGGGATCAACTGGAAGGTATGAGAGAAGGAAAGAGTTCACCTTACCAAGATTAAACCTTCCTGCAAGCTTGGACAACAGTTGGTGGCTGTAGAAACCTTTGGACAACACACTTCTATGTCCGGAAAATCTCAGGCAGCGAATGGAGTATTCTCCAAGCAGTTGGACAGCAAGGTGGATAGCTGGAATCTCTGGACAGCACTTGAATGGTGGTTGAACAGCAGGTGGGAGTCAATCTGAACAGCAGCATTGCTGATTTAAGGGAACTCCGGGCAGCTACCTCTTGGTCCAGAAATCTGGACAGCGATTTGGGCTATTAAGGAACTAGAAGGGGAGCTAATGGGTGGAGAAATTTGTATTTAGGGTTAGGGAAACCAAGGGGTGGCGGCTAGGTAGAGGGGGAGGGGATTGTGGAGATGAAATCATGGGTTGCTTGATTTGGAATTCAAAATTAGGAAGGATTTGATTAATTCCAATCTAATTTAAAATTCAAAAGTGCTGAATTTAAAAACTTTCCTAAAATTAGATTCCTATGTTTGGAAATTTTAAAAATTCAAAATTGATTTGAATAATTGGGATCAAAGCTTTCCAATTGAGGTTGGGTGAAGTATGGAAAGTATTAATGGGAGATTTGAAATTTGGAGGCAAGGGGAAGGGGCTAGGAGTGGCCGGCAGTGTGGGGTGGTGGGTGAGGGGAGCGGCGGCTTGGTGGTGGAGAGCTTAGGGTGACCGGCGGCTTGGTGGTGGAGAGCTTAGGGTGACCGGCGGCTAGGACAAGAGGGGAAGAAGAGAAGGAAAAGATAAGGAAGAAAAGAGCCACGAACCCGAATGCTTCCAAGGTTTGGTAGGTGATCCGATTTCCCTCTTAGGGATTTCTCCAAGGCTCTCAAACTCTCACATCAAGAGAACAATATGCAGGAATTTTCTTTCATTATCATCATTAACCCTCAAAGAAAGAGGGGGGCTTTAAATAGTCCAAACAATGAGAAAATACTAAGTACTACTATGCCCTTAGGACTTACACATGTCTAAACCCTTACGTAAGGGCAAAAGTGGAAAAACATAATAAAACTTCATAAACAAAAACATCAATAATAAATATAAAAATCAAAAGAAAAGCAGTGCAATCGTGGCCATAGATCGACGGCCACGCCTCTGATAAACTTTCCATATCTTGATGTCCTCATCATGGGCATTCTTTCTCGTAAGAATGCAAAGGAGTCTGAGGGATCCAAGTATCTTATGAATTAGCTGTGGCCAATGGGAAAGTAAGTCTGCAAATTTCATATGTTATCCATTGACAGCTTAGCATTGCGTTCGATAATTAAAATTCTCTTGGGCTGAAGAGAAAAATGAATATGTTCTACTGAGATAAACCTCTCTGATAAATCAACAAAATTAATCATAAGAAGCTATAGGGAAACACTTGAGGATCTCAAGTGAAAACCTATCAATTTTGGAAAATAACGGGAAATATCCATAAAACTCCGATGAAAAACTAAAAAAAGAGCAACTTATTGCAATAATTAGAGATAACGTAAGGAAAATATCAAGATACAGTTGATCCTCAATTCGAGAGGAGATCTATCTCTCCCAATCTCTAGATACCGATAGAGCCAAAAAACGTCAAACACCAAGACAAAATCAAGATAATCCTAACTCTAATTTTTCCTTCATACTTAAAGCATACAATTAAACAACACATGCCAAATCCCTCTACAAGCCTAGCCGCCCCCTCCTTCTTAATGGGATTTCTTAGTGGGCCCCACAATTTCCTGGGGTGGCAATTCCTAGGGTCCTCATGTAAACCTGAGCCAGCCCTTTGCCTAGGGCTGGCTGGACCGGTCCAACATGGACCAGTCTAACAATGCTCTCCTCCTAAATAATCACCTTGTCCTTAAGGTGAAAGGAGGGGAACTAATGCTGCACCATCTCATAGGGCTCCCATGTGACGTTGTAGTCCGGTAGACTCTTCCATTTTATCAGAACTTCCTTAGTTCCCTCTTCTCCCCGACGAACCTCCATCAGCTCTAATGGTTCTAATACCACCTCCAAGTCCTTTGTCAGTGTCACTGGTAACTCAGAACTCGCTGCATGATCCCCAATTTCCCTCCTAAGTTGGGATACATGAAACATGGGATGTATAGTCACTGTCAATAGTAATTTTAGCCAATATGCCACCGCTCCAATCATCTCTAATACCTCATATGGCCAAAAGTACATTGGGGCAAGCTTCTCATTCCTCTTGTTAACAACTGTCTTCTGCCTATAAGGCTGGAGCTTTAAGAACACCATCTCCCTTACCTCAAATTAGATATTCTTCCTATGCTCATCTGCCTGTTTCTTCATAAACTATTGAGCCCTCAATAGTTGCCTCTTCACTTCTTCCAGCACCCTGTCCCTCTCCTCTAAGTACTCTACTGAAGAAACTAGGGTGCTATTATGCTCAAAATGTACTAGGTAAGGTGGATCACCTCTGTACAACGCTTTGAATGGGATCATCTGAGAAGTAGAATGATATGAAGTGTTGTATCAAAATTCTGCCAATGCTAACCATTTGGCCCACATAAGAGTCTTCTGAGCATCAGTTATCACATCCCCCCCCCCCCCTCTCTCTCTCACTCACTCACAAAAAAAAGATTATCAATAGCATCTCTTGTCGCACTAAGAGCCCATTCATTCACATGAAGCCTAGATGGGAATTACTTGCTCTTGAACCTTTTTCAACCATGGCAAGAAAAAAAAAACCAAAAATCAATCGAAGGAACTAACCATATGAAACAATTGTTTCCAATCAAACCATTAACTTTGATACCACTTGTTAGGAGGATGGAATATAAAGCTTGAGTTGAACCTAATATACTTACGGATAAACACCCATCAATCCAAAATCTCAAGTCAGTCAGTAATTGATACCAGTAGTATATTAGAAACTCAAACCTTGTTTCGCCCCAAATGTGGAACTACTATCCACTTCCATGTAGATCTTAATAACAAATAAGACACATGATCCAAATGATACATGGCATATCACTATAACCAATATAGATGGATGTTTTCTACACAATCTATGCACATTTAGCACAGTAAACACAAAATGTGGATATTCATTCAATCAGGTTATTTTCTCATCCTTGTTTACCTAAGAATCACTTCAACCATTACAAGGTAAATTTCTCCAATTTGAGTAGGGGTGTAATTCGGGTCGACGGGTCGGGTTCGGGTCAAACCCGAGTTGACCCGAATCTAAACAGGTCAACCCGAACCCGACCCATTTTTGCAAACGGGTTGGATATTTCAACCCGGACCCGACCTGGCCGGGTTGCCGGGTTGACCCGACCCGACCCGCGATCCGGCAGTGGGCGACGGCGCGAGGGTTAGGCAGCGAGCGCGGCACACGGGTTCGGCAGCGGGCGCGGCACACGGGGTCAGCAGCGAGCGAGGGCGCGCGCGCGGGAATCCAAAATTTTTAAATTAAACGGGTTTTTGGGTTGACCCGCCGGGTCAACCCGAACTCTACCTGTTTTTCAAACGGGTCGAATCTGCGAACTCGAACCCGACCCATTTTTCAAACGGGTCGAATCTGCGAACCCGAACCCGACACATTTTCAAACGGGTCGGGCCCAACCCGGATTTTCCGGGTTGGGTCCGGGTCGGGTTTTCGTGTCGTGTCAAATATTGACAGCCCTAAATTTGAGCATGATGGTCGGCCTTAAACATCATTATTGAAGTGTTACCTGTTGCCTCAAATAGCATAGCATTTGAAATTCCATAGTAGAAAATTTAGAGTTTAGAAAAAATGTAGTAGTTCCATATAGCATGAAGTATAGTCTTCATGCGTATAGCACCCACATAGAAGCTATTAGACTCACTGAGGTAAAAAATTCACCTTTACACAACAAAACTCAAAAAATAACTTTGGACTAGAAATATTAGATCCAATGATTACACTTTAGAAAGAAAAAATATCACAGTTTGCATTTAAACTAATAGTTTTCCATAAGACACTCATTTACCTCAACAACTTCAGTTCCACCATTCTGTATACGATCAGTGAGATAGCTAATTTCCTCAGAGGTTAAAGAACAGGGGGGTTTCACCTGCATTGAGGATATCATTCTCCATAAACCATCCAAAACATTAAGTAAATTCTCCAAATACAAAAGATTAGAAATATAGCTCTTTAGAAACAAAGAACACATAGCGGAAAGGCCTAAGGACAAGGGGTACCTGTGATAACAGAGGCAATATAGTAACCCCCGCATGACCGCCAACTACAGGAACATTGACTTCCCTTGGGTCAAGTCCCAAAACTTCTGCCTGATATATCCATGAAATATAGTAGATGTAATGATCCATCATCATACATGGTTACCGCTATAACCACAAAAAAATTAATGCAATTTCATTTTAATTAGTTAAATAACAACTATTGGACATGAAGATCAAACATGTAATGAAAATTAAAAAAATGGCCTCAAGAGACTGCAACTTAAAAGTACAAAACTGATACCTACCACAAAAGTATTAGCTCTTACTACATCCAATGTCGTCACACCCAATAAATGCTTGGGATCAAAGGTACCCGCTTTCTTAAATACCTCCGCTGCAATTGGAACAGTTGAGTTCACAGGATTGCTGATCAAGTTCACAATTGCATGTGGACAACATTTGGCGACCCCTTCACATAGTGTGCGAACAATGCCAGCATTGATATTAAACAAGTCATCCCTAGTCATTCCAGGCTTTCTTGGGACACCAGCAGGAATAACGACAAGGTCCATTCCAGTGAGTGCACTGTCCAGTTGTTGTTGGCCCAAGAATCCACGAACCTGCCCAAGCCACAAGCTGACATTATTATGAATTTGAATACTTTACAATCAAATTAAAAGTTCATCAAACAATATGGAACAATATCGACCTTTCTAAATCCCTAAATACACAAATAAGAACATAGATCAATATGAAAAAAACACTCAACTAGACAGCCATAATTGGCTATAATAAGATTGTCAACAACAACAACATCAAGCCTTTATCCCACCATTTGGGGTCGGCTAAATGAGTAATTTTTTTCCATTGTGTCATGTTAAGAGTCAAAATCTCATTTAAATCTAACAAAGAAAGGTCATTTCTAATATTTTCTAACCAAGTTTTTTTAAGTCTATCTCTACCTTTCTTAATATAAGCCAAATCTAATACATTTACTGTCCTAACTGGGTCATCTGAAGGCCGCCGTTTTATGTGACCAAACCATCCAAGGTGACTCACTCTAATCTTATCTTCCACTGGAGCTACTCCAACTTTTTCACGTATATGCTCGTTTCGTATCCTATCTCTAAGAGCAACGCCACTCATCCACTTGAGCATTCTTATCTTTGCAACACTTAACTTAATATTATGCTTCTCGTTTAATGGCCAACATTCTACAACATAAACATTGTAGGTCTCACTACCATCTTATAGAACTTTCCCTTAAGTTTGAGGGAGACTTTTCTATAACACAACAAGCCTGATGCATTCCTCTACTTCAACCATCCAACTTGACTTCTACTAATAATATCCCCATCTATTTCACCATCACTCTTAACAATAGACCCAAGATATCTAAAATGTGTACTTTTATTAATGACTTGATCGCCCAAAGTCACAATCCCCTCATTATATCTATTACTACTAAAATTACACTCCATATATTCAGTTTTAGATATAGTTAAACGAAAACCTTTAGACTCTAAGGTTGACCTCCATAATTCAAGTTTACCTTCAACTCACTCTCTAGTCTTATCAACAAGAAGAGTATCATAAAAAAAAAAGTATATACCAAGGTACAACCTCTTGCAAATGTCTAGTGAGAACATCCATTGATTAAAGCATAAAAGAACACAAAAACAAAAGTAGACCCCAAACTTTAAAATTCCAAAATTGGAAAAAGCTTGTTTTGTGATGCTAATATGTTTTATATAGTACATGTATATTTTAAACTCAATAAGAAGGTTAGATCACTTACCATACTTGAGAATACCAATTGATAAGACAACATATTAATAATATTGCACCCCTTATGTTTTAAAATTCAAGCACTTAAATATAATAATAAAAACAAACTCCTCTAATGTTGGGTGCTCTAATAAAGTACTATGTGTCCTCTCATGTGGCCCCTCCCCAAGCTTTTTCTCCAACTTCTCTTTTGTTACTCTAATCATCTCTTATGGGGCTTTCAACAACATCTTCATGCTTTTGGCTTAGCCAGAGGGCCTTTTATACCACTCTACTCCCAACATCCCCTGGGTTCAATTTCATCCTTCAACTTCATAGAGGGCTTCTGGGTTCTCCCTAAAACCCTCCCCTTATCTAACATCTCTTTGTGTGTTGGAAATATGAGCTCCTTGCTCTCATGCCCTTACTCTTTTCATCTGCTCACCTCTATGTATGATACCTTCTATATTGGGATTAGGACATGCTTCTTTCCCCACAACCATACTTTCATGCCAGCTCTCCCCCCAAATATACGACTACGATGAACTAGCATACCTCTTCTTCACCCATATCTAATATCAAAATAAATTGAAAAGGCTTATTGTCCACCCATCTTATGTGAAAAATCATAATGAAATGATATTTTTCTCTACTAAGGAGCTCTCTAAGGGAGCTAAGGATGGGTAACGTGTGCTTGCCAGCTAAACCATTCTATGGTACTCTTATTAACGTTGCGAAATGGTTATGATAGCTTAAAGATACTCTAGATCTCTTAAATCTTTCTGAAAGTTTTTTGCATTGAAGTTTTCTTGTGTGGAAGATTTGAGATGAACTAAACTGATGAACAATGATTTTTTAATGGCAAAACTTCTATTTTTAAGAAAAGGAGTGGGGAATTCAAGCATGTAAGGGATGATTTTGTAAATATTTCGTTTTGGATCAAACTTCCTCAATCCTAATCTCTTCTTCTTTTTCTTCTTCTTCTTTTTTGATAAGCTTAATGTTGCTAAGTGGAGGCTAGCATTTGCAATGTCAATGATTTTGTTAACCGCATCACACCATTGCTAGATCAAGTTGACCTAAGTCTCAATGGAATGATTTACTTTGGGAGATTCTTTATGACTTGCGGACTCCTATTTTTTATACATGCTCAACTTTTGTTCATGATAATGACTCTTAACCTCATCAACCTTCTAAGTTTGACAAAACTAAAAAATGAACATAAAGCAATAAGACATAGTAGAAGTAGAAATTGTAGGAAACGACAGGGTATTTCATCATCTATCTCCATTCCAACATCTATCTCAACTCTGTCACAGACTACATTTGATCCTATCTCTAACTCCTCTCTTCCCACATCCTCCTAATAATATCTTTAATCATCATGTTCTATTACCACCACCAAATCATTCACTCAATAACTCTACCCCCCACCCCTCAACACATTAAATATTAGCAAAATCCCTCCAATTGAGCATTTTAGAAACCAAAACGTCTAGAGACAAATGGCTTGATCCTCTTTTCATGAAATGATACAAATTTTTTATCAATGAAAACCACTGTCACGTTTTTAATTTTGAAAAGGGCAGGATTTGGTTAAAATGGAATAGGTCCAAGCTAACCTTTAATCCTATTTGTCTTCATTCAAACTTGATTCCTTGATTTTTTCACTCTTCTCCAACTCCAAGGAATTCCTCTTTTATATATATACATATATAATTGTGCAACCAATAATGCCACGGTTAGAAAGTACATGCGGAATCACTTGTTTGAAGCCTCTCCTTCATCTACAATTCCTTGGATTATGTTTGGTGATTTTTAACTATATTAAATATTTCGATGAGAAATGAGGGGGAGTCTCTTTTTCCCTCTAAGCTAATGAACTTCAATCATTATATTGAAAGTGGGGGTCTTATGGATCCACCAAGTCTTGGTTAGTCTTAAACCTAGTTTAACTATCAAACTAATAATCCTAATTGATGAAAGTTGTACAGAGCTCTTGTCAATGCTTATTCGATTGGATATCTTTCAATATTCTTTCTACATAACCCACTCCACCCTTTCATCTATTCATTCCTCATTATCATTCACTCTGACCACGTTCATCCACAAAAGTATAAATTTCTCTTCAAAAAATTTTGGAAACTTAATGAGAACTTTTTGGTTATTGTTAATAATGCAGTGAATATTTTATTAAAGATAAGCTTATCATTAATTTGTGGAGCTTAAAAAAATGAAAATTGCTCTCAAACAAGCCAACTAGAATAATGCCTCCAATTGGGCTTCCAACTTGATTAGGGACAAGTTGAAATAAATTTTCCCTTCTTTATAGTAATCCACTTAAATCTTCTCTCCTTAATTATGCTAAAATATTCAATAGGATCTTTTGAATGACCTAAAAATAGGAACTCAATTGGGCAGCTCAAAGTGCCAAATTCAATTGGTTAACTAAGAGTGAGGATGACCAGAGTATTAAAGCCAGGATAAATCTTAATTTGATCAAAAAATAAAGATACATGGAGATACTCTTTCCAATCCTCAAGTTAATGCTAATGAGGTCATAAATCACTTTAATTTCATCTATAACAACAAATCACTTTGATCGCCCTAGTGGATTGTTTCCCACTATCGTGCATGTTCCACTCTCCCTTTTATAGGAGCAAAACATTCTCACCGGCCCCTTCTTTTAATTTAAAAATTAAAGAAGTTTCTTTCGTTATTAAAGTGAATAAAACTTCGGGTTCTAATGACCTTAATTTTAAATTCTTTATAGCAACTAAGAATATTTTTAAGAGATACTTCATTCAGGTTGTGCAGTTCTTCTTTGCCTCTTCGTCCCTTCCAAACTTTAAGAAATACAAAAAACACATTATTATTACTTTAGTTCCAAAAAAAAATTATTCTAATTCTCAATCTGACTTTAAGCTTATTTCATTATATGAGACCTTACATAAAATTATTATTAAGCTTCTTGTTGATTGACTTAGATATGTTATTCCCCAAATCATTCATTGCTCGGGAGACTTTTATTAAAGATAGAGATATCATTAAAAACATTATCCTTATTACTGATATGCTTGGTTTCAAAAATTTCTCCACTAAGAAGCTTTCATGTGAAAGTGTACATACACAAGGCCGTTGATTATAAAGATTGATTCAGTAAAGGTATTCTTTACAGTTTCTTAGATGGATTAAGGTTTGGATCTCTAAGATACCTTTCTCTATTATTCTTAATGGTGGAATGTTGAGCTATTTCCACTATTCTAAAGATGTATAACGCAAGGTAGCCTCCAATAATCTCACCTCTCTTTACCTTTGTTATGGACTGCCTTTTTTGTTATATGGATGAAAAATGCTCTTTTAGAAAGTTTGAGCCTACTTCTTAGGTTTGATGCTTCTTAGTCACTTAATCTATGATGATGATGATATTCTATTATTAGGATATACCAACGCAAGCAGCTTAAATGCCCTTAGTTCTAGTTTATCTTTGATCAGTAATCTTGTGGATCTAAAGTCAAGCTCAATAAATCTAAGATATATTTTGTTAAATTTGTAGCTAACCCAAGCAGCTTGTGGGATATTATTGATATAAAAGTGGGCTCACTCCTAATATCTACTTTGTCACCCTTTATTGGACTAGAAATGTAATTTGATTATTGGAAGCATAAGTTGAATTTTTAGGGGAGACTAAAACTCATTGATTCCACTATCAATATTTATCTATATTAGTTTAATTCAACTTTTCCTAAAGTTGTTATCAAGAAGATTTCTAGGCACATTTTCATATTTCTTTTATTATAACAAGGAAATCATATTCTGTGTTAGGATAAATGTGCTAGGCCAAAGAAAAAGGTGGCTCATTTCTAGTTGCTTTAATCATGTGCTAAAATGAAGTTTGTTTTGCATTTTCTTGGTTACTTTTCCATACTTTCCAAATGGTTGCAAGAGAACTATGGTTCAATTTTGGTACCTAATAAAGCCTCTTCCCCTTGCCCCTTCTAGAAGGGGCTGTAACACATACAAATTAATGAGGATTTGAATAAATGTTAAGGAAAAAAGGTGTGATTGTCTTTCTCTATTTTTTGACTCCCCGGCAGTGAAAGTCAATCTATGCTTGAATGATTGGGACCCATAATTTTTTTAAACTTTGCTGCTAGGAAAAAAGTCAAATTCTATGATTTTCTAATCCTTAAATGGACCACTCAAGTTTGGCATAAAAAGCACTCTCTAAGATATTTTATTTTAACATGAAATGCTTTCATTAATGGGTTCAAAACGACTAAAAATTGGCTCAAATGGGACAACACCTAGAATATGGATGTTTTCTAATGTAGTTTGAGAGATGAAACAAATTTTCATCTTTTTTTTTTTTAGTGTCACTACTCAAATTGGACAGTTAAATGCAACCTACCAAGAGGAAAGTTTTTCACCATGAACTATTAATTTTCAAATTCAAGATTTTGTTATAATACCCTGCAACATTCCTAATACAAGCATGTCTTTCTTCTTTTGTGGGCTGTTAGTTGCTCATATTTGAAAATAATGTAATAGAAAGCTACATAATCTGCCCCACTCCACACAACAAATGCTTCTCCCCAGAATCATTTTTCAATCTAGGGTCAAACTTTGCAATTGAAAAAATGTGGAAATGTTGCCTCAAGATATCAAAGAGCACTGCAATCTAATAGAAAGCTACATAATCTACCCCACTCCACACCAGAAATGCTTCTCCCCAAAATTATTTTCAATCTAGGGCCAAACTTTGCAATTGAAAAAATGTAGAAAAGTGGACTCAAGCAATCAAAGAGACCTACAATCTAAATTAAACTCGGATGATGTAATTTTCTCTGCTTTTTTGCTTTCCTCTTGATCTTGGGTTATGTTTGTTGGTTTTTTAGCATGATTGTTATTCTAAGCCACTACTATATTTCTTGGGTGTTACTCGTAGTTTTTCTGATTTCATGTTTCTCTGGTATTTTGCAATTTGGATATATTTTGTTCTCTATTGTTGGAAACATTCTTATATCTTCTGGAGAAAGCCTTTATATTTCTAAAGGTGTTTTTAATTTCCTCTCCTCTTATGTGTTATGCTTTCTTTGGTCACTTTATGTGATTTTGCAACTTCTTTTTTGTGCCTTTTTGTTGGCTGCAAGAAAATCCTAGCGGCTGGACAGGGCCGATTTACAATTCAAATGCTGTAATTTGATGAACCCATCCCAAATATTCAATTCTAACATTTTTAGATTGGTGTTTATTGTCATATCTGGTGTTTTTTGTTTTAGCTTTTTACTGGCTGGTTTTTGCTAAGCGATGGAGAGAATTGTATGCATGCTTCTAGATAACTCTTTTGTCATCAAAATGTAATACACCTTTATCTTTTCGATATATTGAATAGCATCTCTTAACTTACCCAGAAAAAAGTACTATGATCATTACCCAAAACTTCAATTGTTTGAATGAAATATAATACTGATGTATAAATTTGTCAAATATCAGCAAAGCTACTGATCCCAACTAGTATTGTATAGATGAATGCTGGTTAAATTGAAACTGAGAAAAAAAAAAAAAGTACAGGAAAATACCACAGCACCAGTGTTCATATGACTGATATCAGCAGTGACACCAGGTGTGTTGACAACATCATAAAGATGCAGGACCGATACAAGAGGGTTCATTTTCAACAGCATAGCGAGTGGCTGACCAATACCTCCTGCAGCACCCAATACTGCAACTTTGAACCCTGAAGAACCTCCCTTGGAGCGGCAAGTTGAGCCTGTAAGTAAGTTGACTTCCTCCATCTTCAAGTAAACAAACCACAAATCAATCAAAATTAAAAAGAAAACATGAGTTGCAAATTAGCATTTATTTAATTGTCTGTCATTTTTTATAGAAGCAGCAATGCTTACTACACCGAAGTGACTCAAAACTTCAACTTCGAAAACACCCGAAAAACAATAAAGAATGCTTTCGGTTAAGAAAGCAATTATTGGAATCTATTTCCCCTTAGTCTTCAGTAATCTATCCATCGAATGATAATTCAAGACTAAACAACAGTGAAATCCCAATTCCCCGCTTACCCAATCGGAGAAATAGATGAAACCATGACATCTCCACTGGATTTCAGCAAGATTATCAATTTTTATAAGAACAATCTTCACGGCACAACTTATAAAACAATAAGAAATACAAACATTAAATCGTCAGCAAGAATTCAAATTGAGTGACAGAAGTTCATTGGCATCACAGCCGAAGAACATACAAAGGCCGAAACAGGAAAATAACAGAAGAAATCCCTAATAATCCCCATGAATAATCATAGAACAAACCAAAGAGGGAAATTTTACCATGAGAGAAGAGAGGGGTGTAAAGAGCACCTGCGATGTGGGAGGATTGAGATGGGCCGCGATTCTCGCGATGCGCTGGGAAGCCTCGTAGTTTTGCTGCATCATTACGATGTGGTACAGAGAGGAGCTTATGCTTCCACCTTCTCCAGAGAAAGCGTGGGAGAAGCGAAGGAACCGAGGTCCCAAATCAAAGTAATCTAATGCGAGATAGAGTGGAGATTGTTGACGCCAACAAAACGGATTTTATTGAAAAATCAGAGAAGGGCCAAGGAACGGAGATTGGAAAGCGCGCGTAGATATGCTCGGGAAGGGGACAATCCTATCGGCAGTATCCGCAAAAAAAAAAAAAAAAATCCAAGGAGAAATTATAATTACAGAGTCTCTACTCTCTACGGCAAAAAAAAAAAAATCTATAAATAAAATTTTACTGCTACAGTAACAGTAGGCAATCTATTGAGATTTGAGACTGCGGCAAAAAAAATTCTGTTATTTAGCTAATTTAATTGAGACTGTGGTACTAGGCTATTGTTACATTTTTATAATTTATTTATTTATTTATATACTGCCTGCAATTATATAAATTTAGTTCAAAACTAGGCTGGTCATTATTTTTAAACTAAGCTACTATTATATTTTTATTAAATTTAGTTTATATACAGTCATTAGTAATATTAGGCTATTGTAGCAATAATTTTTTTTTTATAATTTTTTTTACATTATATATTGTAGTAATAAAAATTTGTTGAGTTACCATTGCCTAGTGTTACCTTCTTTTTTTTTTTAACATTTTATACTATAGCAATAAAAATTATTACATAAATTAATTTATTCCTAAAAAAAATTTTGTTACAGTAGCAAGCCGCTTGTTAAACAGACAACTTGCTACAATAACATAATTTTAAATAAAATTCTTATGCTGATTGGACAGTTGACTAGATTAGAAAATCGTCTGTTAAATGAGCAATATTATCTAATTTTAAAATTTTATTTTATAATACTTAATTACATGAATAAGTTTTTAACCATATCCACTTTAAAAATTTACCCCAAGTTTGATTTATCAATACTTATTTCTCTTATTTCAAAAATTTATTTAACTGCCCAAATTCTTTTTTAGGAACCCTTCTCAATCCCTCCGACAATTCTATTTCACTATATTTCATCTCTATTATTTTAGCTCTTATCATGTATGATGAAATTCAAGTAAAGATTTTAAGATATTTAAATTTATTATCTCTAATTTCAATGGGTTCATATTTTTAAAATATCTAAATTTATTATGTCTCATTTAGATTTTAAAATATCTAAATTTATTATTTCTATGACAACATACTTCTTGCAAGTGAAATTTTGGGAGAGTTCAAATTGGCCAAAAGAGACTTTCTTCTGTATTAAATTTGATATATTCAAACTTTTGATACAATATCTAGGGGCTATCTTTTTTTAGCATGGAGTAGAAATGATTTTCAATCATCTTTATTAATTTGATCAAGGCTTGGATTTAAAATATTTCCTATTTTATTTGTATTAATGAGTTTTTTGAAGGGTTCTTTTCCACTTCCTATGGCCTAAGATAGTTTGTCCTTGTTAGGAAGTGTGTCCTAAAATAATATTATTATAATATATTTTACGTTGAAATAAATATTTAAATATAAGTTTAGCATGTGTGTATATTATTATTTGATAAAATATTTTGTTATTATATTTATTCCATGATCATTTATATAATCATAATTCAGTATATAATTATATACAAGATGATTGAATTATGAATAATAATCTAAATAAGTTTATAATTATTATGCATAGTTAAAATCTATAATTAAGTATTATTAATACAACGTATAAACATTAAGAATGAAATGGTTTTATCTGGATTATTCGATATGAAAATATTAATGATAAATGTACTTTATATAATTTGATTATATAGACTGAATCAGATAAAATTTGAATTCTCTAATAAATTCTATTTTAACTAGATGAGTTTTAAAATTAATCATAAAAAGTGATTATATATAAAATATCTTAATCCTAATTTATTAATAAACTCCTTTTTGTGACATTATGTTTCTTGACATATTCGAAAATAGTTTAGAAGATATAAATTCAATCCTCATATATTAGAAATACAATGAAATAAATGATTGAGAATGCTAATATACGTACAGATATAAAATCCATTCATTTCAATTTTGAAAGTTAGAAAATTAGTTCCATTGAATAATTAATTCAGAACATGAACAATTAAGCGTTTAAATTTTATAATAAGATGACAAAGTTTATTATTCATTAGAGAATTAATTTAAATTCAAGGCTAAATATGTAAAAATCCAACATCACTCTATCACCCCTCCTCTTCTATATTGTTATGAATGGACTTCAATGTTTTTTTATATATCCATAATGAATCATTTATATGATGGGATTCAAATTGCCGATTATCACATTTCCCACTTTTATTTGCTAATGATCTTCTAGTATTTGGCAAAACTAACAGTCAAAATAGGAATTCTCTCATTATTATTGTTGCAGATTAGTAGTATTCACGATAGTAGAATGAAATAGTTTTTTTGTATTAGCATTGCATGAACATCCGGCACACAAATATATAGTTGGAGAGAAAGCAGAAAAACTCAAGAAAAATTTACGTGAAAAACCCAAAATTAATGTCTAATAAATTATAGCTTAAACAAATATGTTAGAGCACCATCCACTTTATCAAGCTATATGAATTAAAGAAAATAAAATATATATAAAACTAAAAAATAAAATTTCCTTTATAAAATATAATATAAATGTGCAATAAATGTTCTTTAATGATTTTTTAATGAGAAATTATATCAAATTATTCTGATACAGAATTTTCCCTTCATATTAATAAATTGCCTGCTTTAAACATGCAGCTCTTGTTGTGAAGTTATTGCATGATGACAGCATAAGAAATTTTCTGTAGCATTCTAAGAGAATTAGAGGCCCTGAACCCTCATATTTCTGTTAATAGTTGAATAATTTATTTATTATTATTCTTTTTTTTGTAAGGATGAGAATTGAAAGGTCAAATATAGTGGATGAAATAAAAAAGTTCAGTTATAAACTAAAATTATTAGAGAAATAAAAATAACAGTAAGTGAAGAAGAGCTAGTATGTTACATTTGATATGTATATGGCTGAAGGCAGGAATTCAGAAGAAAATCTATAGAAATCTGAGAAGAAACTTGAGCAGAGGATGTTGGTGAAAATTATAATATATGTGAAACAAATTTCCTAGTTATAGCACTATATGGTGATAAAAAAACAGTAACATTAGAAAAAAGTTGAAATCAACTACAATTCCAGTATTAAAATCGAAGAAATTTCATAATTTTTGCATCAATTTGCTTGAATTTAGAAAATTTAGGATTTGAGGAATTCAAATTCTGATATTTGTTAAGTAAATTTAGGTATAAATGCTAAATTTCTTGTGCAATAATTCATGAAAAATTAGTAGAAGCTTTATCACACTAATGAACCAGATATCTTTGATATCTACTATCGGTAGCAGACAATGCCCTCATTAAGAATAGCTTTTGTAGGAATATGAGTAAATTTGTCATATTTGTATAAGAATTCACAAAGAGCTAGAATGGTAGCATTCACTAGGTAAAGTTAAATCATATGTACTTAAGACTAGACTACTACTATAACTTACCTTCAATATGAGAACCAACAAGAAAGTTGAAGGCTGCAATTGTGAAGATGAAGGCTGGGAGAACGACGACATCGTCAAAACAACGAGAACGCCAAAGGGCCGAAGACTACTACTGCGAAGACGAAGGCTACGAGAACGGCGACCTCTTCAACGCCGAAGGCTGCGGCTGCGAAGACTTGATTCGCGAACGCTGAAGGCTGCGAGCTGCGCAACGCGAAGCGGTTTGGATGGGCAGGCACGCACGGGATTGGTCATATTATGGCAAAAATTATTTTTGAGGGGGCAAAATTCCAAAACTATATTACAGGATTATCTCAAATTTCAGTCCTAACCCAACCCTAGGAAAATCAACTATTTAATGCATACAAATCAAAAGGGATTCCCTAAACCCTAAACAGTCCCTACATTCAATTTCCCTCCTAAAAACCATTAAAAAATCTTCCTATTCGGCCTTGTTTGGGAGAGATTGATCCTTCTCTCGAATAGAGGATCAATTGTATCTTGCTATTTTATTCATTGTTTAGTGGAATACAAGTCTTGCTTTGAGTTTTCTTTCAGTTTTCCTCTTAAAATCTGCTGTCTTACTGCTGTAAACTGCAGTTTTTCTGTGTTTTCCTGCTGTGGACAGCAGTCCAGTCACTGTTCTCGCTGTTTTTCCAGGAGACTGATAGGACATACTCGCGATCTACCAGTGTTTTCTATCAGAATCATAATTGCTCATATAAGAAGGCAAGCTAGCAGAAAATTAATGGGAAGCCAACTTGAAAAGCAGACCTTGGCTTGCCATAGTAATGAAACCAAGCCCCAGTTAATAGCCTCAAAGAGTATTTATCATGAAAAGCAGTTGAAGTCGAAGCCCTGGCCAACTCAAAATCCAACCACAAAAAAAATGAACTCCAAATTTATGTATTTTTTGGCTGCAAACTTCGTGTATATGCTTTTATGAAGAGTTCGTTAAATCTTGCTATGTATTTCTATATTAGTGTGGATCAAATGTAGCCTTTTTTACGCGTTGAACCTCAATCGAAGCCTATAAATAGCGGATGATAGGATGAGCCTAATACAAGAGATCACTTAAACTTGTACCTCTTGGAATCTAGTGAAATTCTAGAGCTTCTCTCTCTGAATTATTTTTTTCTTTCTAATCTTTTACTTAGTTGTGCATAATTATTAGTAAGATTTTGGGGTTGCTCACCGATAGATTTAAATCCAACATGTCCATTGGACTATGATCATGTTTCCTCAATCTAATAATTGTATGAACCATCAGGAAAGTTGATTTTAGATAAATGGCAAACTGGCTAGAATTTCTCATATTGCATATCATTCCTTTCACATTAAAAATAGACTATCAAGGTATCATGATTAAAATTACTGTTGAAGGCAATATATAGATAATTAATATTACACTTATTTTAAAGAATATCTAAGAGCTTTAGATCCATCTTAATCAGTTTTTAAATAGAATATCTTGATAAAGGAAGAATTTTCCCTTCTCGTTTGCTTCAGATTCCATCTTTTTGCTTTAGTCATGGATGTTCTCACTAGACATTTGCAAGAGGATGTACTTTGGTGTATGATTTTTTTCTGATGATATTCTTATTATTGATAAGACTAGAGAGGGAGTTTAAGGTAAACTTAAATTAAGGAGGAAAACCTTAGAGTCTTAAGGTTTTCGTTTGAGTAGATCTAAAAATGAATATATGGGGTGTAATTTTAGTAGCAATAGACCTACTGAGGGGATTATGACTTTGGGTGATCAAGTCATTAATAAGAGTACACGTTTTAGATATCTTGAATCTATTGTTCAAAGTGATGGTGAAATTGATGGGGATATTATCAGCAGAATTCAAGTTGGATGGTTGAAGTGGATGAATGCATCGGGCTTGTTGTGCGATAAAAAAGTCCCCCTCAAACGTAAGGGAATATTCTATAAGATAGTGGAGAGACTTGCAATGCTTTATAGTGCTGAATGTTGGCCATTAAAAGATAAACATAATACTAAGTTAAGTGTTGCAGAGGTGAGGATGCATGGGTGGATGAGTGGCTTTACCCATAGAGATAGGATACAAAATGAGAATATACCTGAAAAGGTTGGAGTAGCTCCAGTGGAAGATATGATTAGAGAGAGTCGCCTTAATGGTTTGTTCACATTAAACGGAGGTCTTTCAATGATCAGGTTAGGAAAGTTGAGGTATTAGATTTGACTTGTGTTAAAAAAGGTAGAGGTAGACCTAAAAAGATTTGGTTAGAAAATATTAGAAAAGATCTTTCTTTATTAGATTTATATGATAATTTAACTTTTAACAGTACACAATGATGAAAAAGGATTCATATAGCCGACCCCATGTAGTGGACAAAAACTTGATGTTGTTGTTGTGGTTCATTTTCAGATTCCATGTCATAATCAGACAGAGTCAAATAGGAAGAGAATCAGAAGGAACTAATAAACTATTGAGGAGCAACTCAAAGCTTTTTCATCAAATCAAGTGCAGTGATAATGATCTTTCGGTACACAAATAGCATAAGAACAAGAAACTAGAAGTTCTAAGGTTAGCATGCAACCACAATGAAAGAAAACAAAAATGATAAACATCATATAGTCAGCATCCTAAAGAAATGTTAGCGTCAAAGCTGTGCAGCTTGAAGTTGCGGTCATGAGGAGGAAACTCGATTCCTGATCCTACTCGATCGCCTTACTGGAGTCATAACTTTCTCCTGTTTGTTGCTCTGAAACAAAATTAAAAGAACTTGAGATCATTAATATCTTTAGCTTTGAGTTTCTAACCATTAGGAAATTTACATAATCAAGCAACTTACATTTCTATAGCATCTCTCAAAAGAAGTGAAACTTCCATATGAGATGGAAGAAGATACTCCAGAATCTCTCCTCTGCATAATTTCATGGTCAGGAGTCACATCATGACTTTCTACATTGCTTCTCTGCTTGCTAAAAAACAAGCTATTGTTCAAGCTGTAACTCGTTTCTGTAGGACCAGAATCACACACCATCTCTGCCAGGCCCCCTCGGTTACAATAATAATCTCCATAAGCATGTCTGTAGCTCTTTGTTCCGCCAGAAACTGATCCCGTTTTCTTCTTTTGGAATTTTTCATCAGAAGTAGTCTTCTTTTGCTTTTTAATGAGAGAGATCAATTTGGTAGCAAGTGCCACAGAAGCAAACATTCCTAATACTACAAGCATCAGCAACTTGGTGTCGGAAAAAACAAGAGGAACAGCATCATGAAAGTCCTTTTCGTTTGTTATTTGAGTCTCATCTACAGGATAGGCAGAGGAGTTGATGTCCTCTTTGTTAAACGAGTGAATCAAATCATTTCCCAACTCTTTTAAAACTTTTTCTTCAAGCCTCTCTGCTATGCCAACCTCATCAGATATGGCAATCTCAATCTTTTCAAGTTGATCGCTTTTGTTCATGGTTCCAAATTGAACTGCGGGATCAAAAAAGGAATTATGTCGTTGAAATTTGGGATTATTTTCCTCTTCCATCTTCCACTCCACCAACTCCGTACTATCTCCATTTACAGCTCCAGCCAACTCAACTTTAAGCGTCTCAGCAACATCTTCTTCATTACACGGCAAAGCCTCACCATCAGTCTTAGGAATTTCAAACTTCATTTCCATGTTATCCACAACATCATTTTGTCTATTAATTATATTCTCCTTCTGAGCAAGTTCCAATTCAGAGCTGCTGCAAAAATCCAAACCTGTTCCCTGATCCATTGATGATGCGAGAGTCGTGTTAAAGTAATGAGACATGTCTAGTTCTTCTTTTGAGAAAAAAACAGAAGATACCAGAATTTCAATAGAATTTATTGACCATTGTCTCATCCTTATAACCAATCCTTGAAGATTCCAACGGGCAGCATCTAGATAATCATAGAATTGGATATGCTGAAGGACTCTTAAAGGCATGGTGAGAGGGACAGCTAAAGACTGATCTTTTATATTGAAAGGATAAAGGATTGGGGAATCGGTAAAAGGAACAGAAAACAACAAAACACTCAAGACTAAGGCAACTGGTATTATTAGTTTAGACCTTCCGAACGACCATGTTTTTGGCTTGTAAGGTTCCGGTAAAGACCTAGATTCAGAAACATGATTTTCATCAGGAACTTGAGCTTGTTGTGTCTTCATCAAATTGTCAAACTCAGATTCTTTTATAGGTGAAGACTGCGCGGTGTATCCACTACTATCGTCAGAACTCTCAGAGTCAAAGAAGCTATCTTCTAGCCGCCTGCCCTCCCCCACATAAAGCAAATCTTCTATGAAGTCTTGATGTTGATTAATCCTAGTGTTTGGCTTATAATGAAGGAAGCGGGGCCTTGGTGAAAGGTAATTTTTCATTGGATCATAAGGAGGAAGAGATGGATCATGATCGAAATCACCAGCATCGACAGAACGAGTGGCTTCTGATTGGTGATGGCCCTTGGAAATATCAAAATCCAATTTTCTTGTACCACTTCGACTCGAGATTTCCTCAGAATCAAAGCCAATTTCAGGTTTTTGCCTAATCTTCTTCCCTTCCACTCCTTCGAATGAAACAATGTTGTTTTTCATATTGTCCCGAAACACCTAAATGTAAAAGAGAAATTTCAGATTCCATCCAAAAAATTCCTCCATCTTTAAAAGAGAATAGAGCAATAAAAACGCCTTACCTGGTTTCTCTCTTCAAGAATCTTCTTCTTTGGCGATGCTGCAGTGATCTTAGAAGATGCAGAGATCGTTGGAGCCATAAAACTCCTCGTACGCTTAGAAGGATTAACGGCTGGTGACCTCGTTTTTGCTGGTTTATCTCTCTGATTCTCCTGCTCAAAGGAAGAACGTAGAGATGGTCGTGCGCTTGTGGGTTTGGAGCCGGAGTTCCTTTGAGGAATTTCTAAAAGAAGTTCAAAACATCAAAGAAACTATAGATAAGAGGGGAAGGAGTTCATAAAACCCTAACGAAACCCATCTAAGGAAAGAACTCCGGTTACCTGAGCCGCTGCAGGATTTGGAGAGATCGAAGTTGCTGCTTTTGCGAAGGGTATTAAGCTTAGGGTTTGAGGGTCTGGATGAATTGGAGGAAGGAGATCTTGCGGCCACCATGCTTTACTGAATCGTTGAGTGTTTGGGGAATTAGAGAAAGAATGCTCAGAGTATATGGAAATTTTAAGCTTTTAGGAAATGGAGAAGGAGATCTCAGCAATAAAAGAAACCGGGATTTTTGTGATTTTAAAAAATAACGGCTACTTCTCTTCCCCTTTTCAATTTGTTATGCTTTAGCTTTCGAAGAATTGGCCGTTAGAGGGGGCAGGTGAATTCGTTATGGCTGATCATTTGAATTTGGATTTATTGAAAAATATTCAAACAATTAAGAACCGGATTTGATCAATTAAGAGGCTTAAATGCATAAATATAGATCATTATATGAAGAATCTGTTAATTGATAGTATAAACTCCCACAAAAATAGAAGATGGACCAGTAAATTTTTGTAGTAATTATTTTTAAAGGACATTTTCCCTCATATTTTAGTGGTAGGTCACAATTCTCCAATCTATTTAATTTATATTTATATTCAAACAATCAATATGGTCAACAGCATAACATAGTATATTAAGTCATCATGAGAACAAAATAGTATTTTAGAAATCTTCTAGCAATCAGTTTGGGACAACAATAATGTTTTGTAAAGACGGTTGTGAAATTGTTGTGAAAAAAATAATTTATTTTTTAAGTTGTTGTAGATATCATAAATATAATTTTTTTAAAAAAATTGAACATCAGCTTTTTTAAAGCTACCACACATTAACAATTCTGATTGTAAAATACAATTTTCCCCACAAAAATTCATTTTAAACTATGAGAAATTATTAGTCAAACAGTACTATACTTGTGATTTGAAAAATACAATAGTGAAAAAGCTGTCACAAATATTCCCTAAGTCTCACTCAATTTTTTAATTTTTTTATGAGAGATCAATATATTTTAAGAAAAAAAAACTATTCATACTATTTTGATCAAAGTTCAATTATAATGAATTTCAATATTATGAAATTCATTTTTAGACTAGTGCAACATAAATTTTAATTGATTAATCATATATTGTATTCATATAAAAATAAATTATTTTGAGACTTATCATAACTCAATCTTAATCTTATCTAAAATCCATAATTCTTCATGAGTGTCTGCTCTGATATGATAAAAACTGACATTGGGAATCTTTGAAGAAGAAGAAGTTAACAACTCATAGAGAGTAAAGAACAATAAAAACTGTAATTCCGAAAATATGAAGTTAACAACATATAGATACCAACTGATGTATGCAATTAACAACTCATTTTTTGAAATTTCGGACTTAATTTTTATATTTTAAAGCCGAATAAAGCCTCTACAGTCAGTATTAAGCTGTTTTATAAGTTTTGGAGCGAAATTTTTTAGCATCTTTTGCTCTGATCGCTATGCTAACTTCATGAAATGTTAAAATTATAATCATGGATATTTTACTTGGTTTACGATCCAGAGGGGAGATCTACATTGACTTTCAGAGAGCTATCGCAGCTCGTTATTATCTAAAAATTATGATTTGACATTGTCTTTGTGAAAGACTCAAATACATATTTTCGAACTTTGCAAGTTTGGACATTCAAAAATATGGGGCAATTAATACGTCACTGAAAATTGCCTTGATCGGGCACAAATCTCGAAGCATATACAAGTTGGCAACTTCCAAAATTAAATACAGGACCATCTAAACACCTATTTTGGCAAACGTACAGTCAAATTGAACCTATCAAGGAGATAAATCCAACAACACCCAAATCGATCTAATCCTAGTCCAAACGGGTCCAAATCAAGGGACTGGAGCATATTTCAAATATTCAAAGTATTAATTGGACAAAAAATGATATCTAAATATGACATGCTTATAGTCAAATCTAGCGGCTCGATAAGACAAAACCCAACGAGTCCAAGTTTGCTTCATTATGACATCATTAAAGCACTTAAATGCTTATCAAATACTTTTTAATCAAGGAAATCCATATGAGTCGTCCAATGGAACACATTGAATTTGCCTTAGATATTTTTCATATTTATAGAGCATGTTACTCACAAAATCTATAAATAAATGCTCACTCTCTACATGAAAGGGATCTTTGGGGGAGCTAAGACCTTTAGAGGCTTATACCATATGCTAGAAACTCAAGAGAACTCTCGGGCTTGAAGCATCCCTGAGCTCCACTCCAGCACCACCACCGGTGAACCCTCGCCACCAAGGTGCCATTATTGGATCTCTATCCTACTATCACAGTTGTACCTATATTCGACAGCCATTGCTAGGCATTCATCTAACCTCTGTAGCCTGCTAACTATGGTCCCTTCGACCACCATTGCCAGCCAACTAAAATCCCTTCGACCTTCGTAGCTCGTTGACTGCGGTCCCTCCAACCTTCACCGCTGACCAACTATGGTCCCTCCGACCTCCATTGCTAGCAGACTACGGTCCCTCCAACCTTTATCGCCCATCAATTATGGTCTCTTCGACCACCGTCGCCACTGACTATGGTCCCTCTTACCTCCGTCGCTTGCTCTTATCTGTGTGTGTGTTGGACCTATGTGCAAAGCTATGATGCTAAGCTTTTTTATCTCTGCTCGAATGCTCCAAGATACAACATTATTATAATTATTAGTTTCAGATGTAATAAGGATCGACATTCGAAAATAGGGTGGGGAAATGATACGTTTACAAAAATATCAATATGATAAGCACGAATCTCAATAAAAATATTTGAATTGAAAACATTCAAAATTAAATTTAAGATTATATAATCTCTAATTTCAGCAAAGTTATAATAGAACTAAGTATCTCAATGAAACGAATGCAACAACATTAAAAATGGTCCAATTCGAGCCTAAATAAGTAAAAAAATCAAGCTCTTAAAGTATTATTAAAAATTTCATGCATTATTTGGAAGGTCAAATGATCTCAAAAATTGACATGCTTAAAGTCGAATTGAGCAGCAAATGATCAAATGGCCCATCCAAAAAAAACCTATAAATTGAGTCCCATTATCAACATTGGCACTGGGGGGGAGGGGGTGTGTTAAGAATAGAGAGAACTAGAAAGCTCTCTTGCAATTTTTACCTATCACCACCAACAATCATCGCAACTATCTACAGACCCCTCTCAAGATTTAACCCTATTATTGGGTAGTGGGTACTATTTGTTTTCTTTTGGACTTCTAACTTTTGTAATCCCTATAAGAAAAATTAAGCTCTATCGTTGTACGTTAATTGTCCATATATAGATACATGCTTTCTGTAATCCCTATGGAGAATTCAAACATTTGTACTCACTTCGTTCTTTCAACTTTTTTAAGAGAAGATTTTTATTTCACTTACTATAAAGTGAATTTTCTAACTATGTCATACCCTGTTATTTTTTTTGCTTTTTTTTAGTTTCGCACATAAAAATTTTCTAGGCTACAATATTTATCTGTGTTGGAACTAGGAGGAAGATCTTGCGAGCTCATCTTGAGCTCTTCTTGCAAGAGAGAGAGAGAGAGGGAGAGGGAGGAGAGGGAATACACAAAGATTTGGAGGAAATAAAACTAAGCTTATTCATATTTTTTCCCTAAATCAATACAACTTACAATGTCTCTATTTATAGAGATTTACGAGGGTGTGGTAGCATGCATGAACGACATAACCTAAAACTAAATCAATACATAACACTATGCATGCTGAATTTTTTGTATAACACTAAGATGTAACGACATATTCTATAACTCAAAATTTCTAACATGTAATAATTAGTATTAATTATTTAATTAATTATCTTTTATTATTATTTCTCTTGCTCTTAAAGAGAGCCCACTCATTCTCGTGACAAAATTCAATTCCAATATTCTAAAACTCCAAATATAGCAATGCAATTCTCCCACCTTAATAGTTTCCCACTGCTCCCAACCACACCTTATTACTCATTAAAAATACAGCTAACTTATCTCTATCATTTTATTACCTTCGATTGTTTTTTTTTTTTCTCCTTTTTTGTGACGAAAATCATGTGGCGTGTTAAGCATGAGCCTCCATATTCGTAATTAACACAAGCATCTAATCTTCACAAGCTCATCATGCTTTGAGGATGATTTAAAACTAATTAATCTATTATTAATTTTAATTGTGTGTTATAAATTCAAAGATTAGCCTCAAAACAGATAAAACTTTATAAGAATCAGATACTGAAAGTTTATTTCTTTGGCTATATGGTTGAAAATTTTTTATCAAACTAAAAAAATTTCTGTATATTCAAATATGGCAACAGCCTGATCAAGATCACTAAGCCTTCAGGTGAGGGACCTTTTATTATGTACGGATATCGGAGGGGAGAACCGTTCGGTTAAGCACTGGGTACCTAGCGGTATCTAGGGGTATCAAGCTGGGTACCTAGTAATGGGTGACGTGGCACATTTTTATTGGTCTCCCGCCGCCCTCCACACTTCCACAAAATAATAAATCGAGGTGAGGTAGGTTTGTTGCGTGTTAGAAAATACGCGGCGGTAGTACGGATATCGGAGGGGAGAACCGTTCGGTTAAGCACTGGGTACCTAGCGGTATCTAGGGGTATCAAGCTGGGTACCTAGTAATGGGTGACGTGGCACATTTTTATTGGTCTCCCGCCGCCCTCCACACTTCCACAAAATAATAAATCGAGGTGAGGTAGGTTAAAAGTGCACTATTCGAAGGCCAAGGTGCACTCGTCAAGAGTCAAGGGTTTACGTGTCAATTTTCCATATATATTTTTATACTTTTGGCTACATAAGAAGTTATATGTCTTTCATAAATGAGTATGTTATGTATATAATTTTTCGATAGCCCCATAACCCTATAAATAAAAGATCATAGGGCAATTAAAAAAAGACTAATTAAGGCTGCATTTAGGATGACTTTCTTACTGTTTTTTTTTTTTTTTTTTTTTTTTAACGGGGTATCCACCTGCTGCCACCCCTGAAAGGACGCTTGGCGGTGTGACTAATCCTCGACTGACCTAGAAGAGCCAGAAACCTCCTTGCCCGCACTTGATTGGGTCCCACTTAAGAGGCATTGCCGCTCGAGGTGAATCGAGCAAGGGTTGGGAGGGCTCCCAACTGTACTCTCTCACCAATCAAGCTAAGCTACTTTCAGAAGTAATAAGAAAGCCATCTTAAATGAAGCCTAAGAATACTAAGAATATCTTTCTCTTTCTCACTCTTCATCAAATTTTTTTCTTTTTCCTTTCCGTCTATACGCAGTGAATTAGCTTTGTAAGTCTTTGAAATAAATCATCCACGAACAAATTTGAATTCAATAATTTCTCTATAGTGAACACATCTATGCTTATAATGTAAGGATGATTAAAAAATAGAACCAAAATTTAATTGTAAAAAGTGATTTACAAGTAAGAATTAGTGCGGTGAAAAGTTGAAATAGACAGCGCTAATAATAATAATATTTTTGTGGATCAAAGATCAAGTATTGTTACGTTATCAATCTATTTCTTTTGCTAATCAGTTTCTTGAAGAAAATCTCTTCAACTATAATTAAAAAACCAGGGATGTTAACACAAGAGTTTTAGTATAAACATTTCGTGATTGCATATATAATATATGTGAACATATATACGTAATCACAAATGGACTGAATTAAAAAAAATTTAGAATTAAATTTAGAGTCATCCGAACTTTAATTTCAACAAATTTATAATAATGTCTCGATGAGATGAACTCAACGGTATTAAAAGTGATCCGATATGAATCCGAATCAGTTTAGATCAAGCACTTGAAGCACAATATGAATGTTCGACGTATTAATTGAAGGATCAAATGATCTCAAAATATGACATGTTTATAGTCAAATCTAGCGTCTCTAATTGACTAATATCTTTAAATTTCATTTTTTGTATAATATAATAATTTAGAAGTTTATACTATACAATATTTATATTATTATTTTATTCATCTGTCTTATAATATGCTATAAAAAAAATTACATAAGCTTAAAAAGATCTATTGGGCCTAAATAAATTGTGCTTATGAGCTGTGAAGCATTGTGCCACTCAAATTAAGGCTTTGTTTGGGACAACTTTTTCACCGTTTCTTAAAGCAGTTTTTAGTATAAAAATTAAAAAATTTGTACTAAAAATTGCTTTAAGAAGCAATAAGAAAGATTTTCCAAACAAAGCCTATGTTTTTGCAACAGTTAGATTCATATCCTGAACTGATTTATCATATCAAACATTTGCTCTATTTGGGATAGCTCTCTGCTGCTTTACTTTTCAGTCAATAATCACAATTTTATTTGATTGTGGTTTTCTTAGTATTTTTCAAAAAAATTATGATAAAACTTGATTTTTGTAACCAGAATAATAAAATTATTTCCTCTTATAACAGTTTCATTTCTAACTTTATAATATGATACAGCCATCCCAAGCAGACCTATAATTTTAGGTTTTGTTTGGCTATTTCTTTTGTGGTAAAAAATAATAATTAGAAAAAATAATATGTATTTGAAATATAGCTTTTTATTGTTATTTCAAAACTTTTGTTTTAATTTAAAATTTTATTTTTGAAAAATTATTTTTGAAATTGTGACTGAAAAAGAAATTTTTAACATGAAAAACTTCTCCAAATAAAACCTTAATTAGCAACTTAGAATGGAAAGGAAAAAGCATACAATTTGGTTCCAAGTGATTAAAATGCTGTTTTAATAACTCCATTTAATACTACTTAATTGAAATCTTATATTCATCTCCACAGTCCCATTCTTCAACTAATCCTTAATCTCACTACCGTAAAGCATATATTTGTTTTGTTGCTTCAAGTTTTAAACTACAAATAAAGAGTGTTTTAGTGCCCAAAAAGACGGAAATTCTTCCATTGAGTACAAGTTTTTCAAGTCCAATAACTAAGCTTAAGCAATCTGCAACCCCAAGCAAAGCTTCTTATCTAACCATCACAGTCCATTTACAAAAGCTATAAAGTCATATGGTTTCAATGATAAACTAAGACATAAGAAATCTTCATTCTCTCTCATTCAAACAGCATTTTCTTTGGCTTGCAATCCTGGTTAAGCTTTCGGTAGTTGGTGCCCTTCAGTTTTTTCTTTTTCACCTCCTCTTGAAGTCACTTGAGAGGAGGATGGAGACTGGAAACCTTAGAAGTGTATATAGAGGTAATGAGTTTCTGCTTTCTGTCAGAGGAGTTGCAGTCTAGATCAAGTTAGAAATATCCCAGTTTGAGGCAAGTTTCTTCTCTCTAGAACTCAAATGTTCAGCTGGTTATGACTTCGTTTGGGATGCTTTCTTTCTGCTTCTTAAAACAGTTTTTAAGTCAAAAGCTGCTTTAAAAAGCATAAAGAAGGTCATCTCAAATGAAGCCTGTGTTTCCATTACTATTAATGATATTGCTTATTTATTTAGTTAAGGAAGCTGGACATTCTACTACAGTGAGGCAGCTGGAACATGGCTTTTTCTGAGGTATTTGTTCTATTATTAACCAAATTCTGCTTCAATTTATAATGTTTGGATCAATGGTTTAGGATACTGTGTTGTTAAGGGCTTTTGGCCAATTAAATTTTGTTGTATTTTTTAATACAAGTATTTTTAAAATAAATAAAAAATGTATTTCAAAATGAACATTTTTAAATTTTTTTTAAAAACAACTTAATACTACTGAGCAGGAAGTAGAAAATAACCACAGATGATTAGAATCCAAATTAAACAGACAAAATTTGAATATTTCACTCCCTTCACAACTCTTTTCATAGTTACTGAAAAGTAGAAACTTTGCTCTTCTACTTCCTAAGGAGATTATCAAAACGCAAGTTGCTGAAGAAGATCAAAACATAATACTCAACCCTGAATTTGAGGATGGCCTGAATAACTGGTCTGCAAGAGGATGTAAGATTCTTCTACAAGACTCCATTGAAGATGGAAAGGTGCTTCCTCTCAGTGGAAAGTTCTTTGCTTCTGCAACTGAACGCACACAGAACTGGAACGGGATTCAGCAAGAGATAACTGGCAGAGTGACGAGGAAGCTGGCCTACGAAGTCACTGCCATTGTCAGGTTATTTGGTAGTTCTAGTCCATTTGATGTGCGAGCCACAGTTTGGGTTCAAACACAGATTGGAAGGGAACAGTACATTGGGATAGCTACGTAAGTATTCTTATTTGGTTTCCAAGTTCTTTCACTCTTTAGGAAGTTTTCAATAAAGGAAATTTGCTTATTAGCTTTGCTTGCAAAGTCTTACGCTTCATTTTGGAAGGCTTTCTCACTGCTTCTTAAAGCAGCTTTTTAAAAAATTTATGATAGAAAGCTATTTTAAGGAGCAGTAAGAAAGCCATCTCAAACGAAGCCTTAGGCCATATAAGAAGTGATGCAGGCTTTTATTTGGAAGAACTTTTGATTATAATTTTTAAGCTGTTTTTAAAATATTTTTTACTAAAAAACTACTGTAGAAAAAATAAAAAAACTGTTCAAAATAAATTTTTTTTATTATAAGTAAATATTGCTTAATGATTATAAGTTCTTTTCATTCTTGATAGTTGGGGTCTAAATTCTCTATAGTTTGGCAGATAACCAAATATATCATCAGTCATTATGTTCTGAATGGATGGGCGGGATTGATTGCTTTTTTTTTTTCCTTTTTTTTTTTTTTTTTTCCTTTTTTTTTTTTTTTCTGATAGGATGTTTAAGAATGAAACGAACAAAAACTGCTCGATTCAATCACAATCATCCAATTAAGAATAGATGGCTGTGATCGGATAGTTATCTCCTACAATAGAGAATTTGAACCTTAGATAGTGAAATTAAAGGTTGCCCCTTAATGTAAAATAAGAGCTTTCACTAATGTACTAAGTAACACCTAAAATTTTAAATTAAACAAAAAAATATCATTAATATTAATTATTTTAAATTGAAATAAATATATTTTTATACATATGTTCTAATGTGGTTGAGACTCGTAAATTTATGTATGCAAATATCATAGTTTAAATAATTGATATGTAAATACATAAGAATTGTGGGTTAGGTATGTAATCACGATCTCCCATTATTACACTCAAGTGTGCAACCAATTAGAACAAAAAATAGTGTAAAAAAAAAACTCTTAATATGCAAAATGATCCTTGATAATTAGAAGATTTCTCTTATTACAGTGTGCAGGCAACAGACACAGATTGGGTGCAGCTTAAAGGAAAGTTTCTTATTAATAGTGTAATTTCAAAGGCAGTTATATATCTTGAAGGACCACCGCCGGGGACTGATGTCCTTGTGAACAGTTTTGTGGTTAAACATGCAGAGAAGCTCCCACCTTCTCCTCCTCCTGATACAGAGGTAATATTGACAAATTAACCACCACTCAAACTATAATAAGTGTATTAATTATAACCCATCTCTTTTTGACCTTAATGCTTAATGTTATATGTGAGGAGTAAATCAAATGAGAGTAAGAGTTAGGCAAGATACATTAATGGTCAAATATATGTTCAACCGAAAAGATCAAGATTATGAATAATGACAAACTAATTGGTATTTATATATTAAAAAACCATTTGATGTGAGACTAAACTCAAAGCTTAACATGTCAAAATAATATCCCCTTCATGTGAAAACATTTCACAATTTCATCACTCTCCCTCAAATAAAAGCACCATAAATTATCATATACCTAAAGTTCAGTTAATGCTACAAAGGCCTCATAGGTTCACCCAATCTTAAACTTTACCCAACCATGACATAACATATAAGTCTTATAAGTGGTACTAACCACATGAACCACTCGATCCTAGTCGAAAAGCATCAATTTTGATACCACTTGTTGAGGAGTGAACTATGGCTAAATGTTGGGTTAGATATATCGCATCACGAATCCAAAGAGTGTATGTTGTGATTGTCGAGACTTTAGCCTTTGAAGGAGCAACACATGATAGGCTTTTAGGATGACAATCTTATAGGAAAAAAAAAGGATATCAGTGATCCAAATCTTAAAAACTTATGCATCTTAAAAGAATAATTTCATATGGAAACTAAAACTAAATACCAAGCCAACATTGGTGGCTTTTACAAATTTGCCTAAGCTTTCGATTTAAAAATGGATTGAACCATTAGTTTATGATACCCAATTTTTAAACCTATTTTATTCACATTCTCTAACAAGTGATATCATTAAGGATTGTGCAGTTAGATCGAGTGGTTCTTGGCTCCCCATGAGTCTTGGTTCTACATATTATGATTGAGTAAAGGTTAAAAAGCAGACAACTTCAATGAAACCTCCGTATGATTGAATTAGTTTTAGGTACATGATATTTGATGATTTGAAAAAAAATTCTATGTGAAAGTGACTACTAAATAACCAATATTAATGACTCTCAATTAATAGACAAATTATTAAAATATATATGTAAATTAATAATAACCTTGTTGCTAGTTAAGTTGCATATATTAGCTAGCACAACCCTTTGCTCATTATTTTAAGTTTTAATATTTTATGATAAAAAAGATTTTACTATTAGTATATATGGCCTAACTTTAATATTCTTTGGTGCTCATTCCTAATGCAACTACACTTAAGTTTGCTAAATCAAACTAAAATTCTTTGCTTTTGCAGGATGTCTTATATGGTGTAAATATAATCACCAACAGTGGCCTTAATGACGACATAAATGGATGGTTTCCTCTTGGTTCGTGCACTCTAACCATCGCCAATGGCTCTCCTCTTCTTCTCCCTCCAATGGCAAAGGAGTCTTTAGGAAACTCTGAACCATTAAATGGTAACTACATTCTTGTCACAAATCGGTCCCAGACTTGGATGGGTCCAGCTCAAGAAATCACTGATAACCTGAAGCTCCAAGTGACATATCAAGTATCAGCTTGGGTTAGAATTGGTTCAGATAAAAGTGGCCCTCAAAATATCAATGTTGCTCTTGGTGTTGATAGCCAATGGGTTAATGGTGGCCAAGTAGAAGTTGTAGATGATAGATGGTATGAAATCGGTGGATCGTTTCGAATTGAAAAGTTACCAACCAGAGTTATTGTGTATGTTCAAGGCCCTTCTCCAGGTGTTGATTTTATGGTTGCAGGTTTACATGTATTTCCAGTTGATAGGATAGCAAGATTCAAATATCTAAAGAAACACACTAACAAGGTAGCTACTTTTATGCTTAATATTGATTATTTCTTTGTTTGTTTGAAATTACTCATTAACAGTTGAAATCAACGCCTGAATGAAATTACTCATGAAGTTAAAAACAAATCTGTGAATAAACTATAGTCAACATTGGTTTTATAGGTGAGGAAGCGCGATGTAATATTGAAAATTTCTGGATCAAATGCGAAGGACCTCCTAGGAACAACAGTAAATGTCAGACAAATAAAGAACACTTTTCCGATCGGGTCATGTATCAGTCGAATGAACATAGATAATGAGGATTATGTCAACTTCTTTGTGAACAATTTCAATTGGGGAGTTTTTGGAAATGAGCTCAAATGGTATTGGACAGAGTCACAACAGGGAATCTTAAACTACACAGATGCTGACGAGCTCTTAGATTTTTGCAACACAAATGGAATTGATGTGAGAGGCCATTGCATCTTCTGGGAAGTAGAATCTGCTGTTCAGCCATGGGTGAAGGCTCTGAGCACGAATGACCTGGTGACTGCAGTTCAAAGTCGCATAACCAGTCTCATGTTGAGGTACAAAGGCAAGTTCAAGCACTATGATGTGAATAATGAGATGCTTCATGGTTCTTTCTATCAGGATAGACTAGGAAAAGATATTAGAGCTAATATGTTCAAAACTGCCAGTCAATTGGATGCCTCTCCCAAACTATTTGTAAATGATTATCACATTGAGGATGCAACCGACACCCGTGCATCTCCTGAGAAGTATATTCAACAAATTTTAGATTTACAGGAGCAAGGAGCAGCTGTTACAGGTATAGGAGTACAAGGACATATTGATAAACCAGTAGGGCCAATAGTGAGCCAAGCATTGGACAAATTGGGAGTTCTTGGACTTCCAATATGGTTTACTGAGCTTGATGTTTCGGCAGAGAATGAGTATGTTCGTGCTGATGACTTGGAAGTGATGCTTAGAGAAGCATATGCTCATCCATCTGTTGAAGGAATTATGCTTTGGGGTTTTTGGGAGTTGTTCATGAGTAGAGAGAATGCACACTTGGTTAATGCTGAAGGAGATCTAAATGAAGCAGGTAAGAGACTTCTTTCTTTAAAAGAAGAGTGGCTTTCACATGCTTATGGAAAAACTGATGATCTAGGTGAGTTTAAATTTAGAGGATTTCATGGTACCTATAGTGTGGATGTTATAACATCCGGGAAGAAAATCTCTCAAACATTTAGTATTGACAAAGGAGATGTTCCTTTGGTTGTGAATATAAACATGCAAAGTTAAGAATTATTCAATAGTTCTTCATAATAAGGTTCACCGTCCTTAGTAAAAGTTTATACCTTACGATTGATTTTATATACGAAGAGAAAGTTTTCTTCATCAAATAGAAATAACCAAAGTGAAAGAATATCTGTGACAACATACTTGATGTTGATGTAATATATAAAGTGAAGATCAGGAATACATCTGATAATACTTTATCAAGCACTTTGTATGATCTACTTTAGTAGATGCTTGCATTATGCTCATGATTAGTTGATAATTTACATATTGTAGTAATTAAAACGAGAGCTCAATTTGAGATTTTTTTACATCAACAATTTATGAACCAAAGTACAACACTACAACTACAGCTGGTTAAGGAGATATTTGGTGATTCTGTTCATTAAACTTGCATTCAATATCATTTATAGTGGGCTCCTATAAGTTGAAATTATAATTAAATGAGAAAGCTTCAGTCCTATCAAGTTTCCTAAGAATTATGTTGGATCGATTTCACTTCTCTCTGGGAAGTCACTTGCTGAAAGGCATAAAACAACTAGTGATGCACTTGAAAATTAACTTGCAACTACATAAATCATAAGAACACTCAAGTAATTCATAAAGTCCCTACAATTTAGTTAAAATGACATGGCTAGAGAAGTCTTTTGCATGAGCAAGATGATTTTATTTTACAAGAGGTAAATTATAATTATAGAAGCTTTTTTTATAATTATAGAAACTTTATTGCAAATTAGTTCATGTTTTTAGGGTTTTTATTAGAAAGGTGTTAATTTTTGTATGTTTTAAGATTTTTCTTAAAAAATGAATCGAGTCGAGCTTAGTTTTATATGGTTTAAACCTGTTCATTTATTTTCTTATCAAACCTGAGCCCCTTCAACATAACTCAATTTCTAAATCATGTTCAAATGTGATTATTAGTATTTGTTATCATGTTTTCAAACATAATTGAGCTTTTGATAAGTCTAATGAGCTATATGCATGATGCTCATGATTTAAACAATATTTCTTATTTTTAAAAATAATTGTAGTCATATTTATTAATCAATCAAATAATAAATTAAGTAGAATTAAAATCATTCTCGATTTAAACACTTTTAATGATATTGATTTTAGTAAGAAAAAAAAAAGATGTTTAATTGATATTAGCATAAGGAATACAATTGTAATTAAGTAATAGCACTAATCTAGTGAATTACAAATTATGGCTATAAATACCAATACATAACTATGTAGGACTCTTAATTTGAGATTTAATAGATTCACACAACTAGTAAAGAAAAAAAATATGCACAAATGTTAATTTGTGTTCATAGGGCATACGCAACTATATACAATTTTAAAATAAGAAGAACTTCCAAAAAAAATCACCTATGCATAATTGTGTACAACATTAGAGTTGAATATACATAATTGTATTTTAAAACTTTACAAATTTATTCAAATTCAAAATTCTGCTCTCACAAAGTCAGAAGCCCATCACCTGCTAAGTTATCTCCCAGAGAAATTTGTAATGATAGAGCAAGTGTGTTGAAGAAATGGCACATGCTATAATTCTATTTGGTGTGACATTTTTGTTAGATAAAATTATTGAATCTTTTACATGAATGATTGAAATAACTATAAGAAGTGTTGATGGCAAGCATTCAAACACAACATAGTGGTTCAGAGGAGAACTTTGAGAAAATATGGGAAGAAATAAGTAATAAAGATTGCCTATATGATCAGAGAAAAATCATTATTACACTCAAGTGTGCAACCAATTAGAACAAAAAATAGTGTAAAAAAAAAACTCTTAATATGCAAAATGATCCTTGATAATTAGAAGATTTCTCTTATTATAGTGTGCAGGCAACAGACACAGATTGGGTGCAGCTTAAAGGAAAGTTTCTTATTAATAGTGTAATTTCAAAGGCAGTTATATATCTTGAAGGACCACCGCCGGGAACTGATGTCCTTGTGAACAGTTTTGTGGTTAAACATGCAGAGAAGCTCCCACCTTCTTCTCCTCCTGATACAGAGGTAAGATTGACAAATTAACCATCACTCAAACTATAAAAAGTGTATTAATTATATCCCGTCTCTTTTTGACCTTATAACTTTATGTTATATATGAGGAGTGAATCAAATACATACAAGAGTTAGGCTAGATGCATAAATAGTCAAATATATGTTCAACCCAAAAGCTCAGGATTATGAATAACAACAAATCAATTGGTGTTTATATATTAAAAACACTTTTTAACCATTTGATGTGAGAGTAAACTCAAAGCTTAACATGTCAAAATAATATCCCCTTCATGTGAAAACACTTCACATTTTCATCACTGCCCCTCAAATGAAAACGCTATAAATTATCATATACCAAAATTCACTTAATGCTACGTACAGAGGCTTCATAGGTTCACCCACTCTTAAACTTTACCCAACCATGACATAACATATCAAAGTCTTATAAGAGCTACAAACCACATGAACCACTCGATCCTAGTCGAAAAGCAACAATTTTGATACCACTTGTTGAGTGGACTATGAGTAGACATTGGGTTAGATATGTCGCATTGTGAATCCAAAGAGTGTACGTTGTGATTGTTGAAACGTTAGCTTTGGAAGGAGCAACACATGATAGGCTTTTAGGATGACAATCTTATAGGTAAAAAAAAAGGATATGCGTGATCCAAATCTTAAAAACTTATGTACCTTCGAGAATAATTTCATATGGAAACTTAAACTAAATGCCAAGTCCTAATATTGCTGGCTTTTACAAATTTGCATAAACTTTTGATTTAAAAATAGATTGAACCATTATTTTATGATATGCAATTTTTACACCTTTTTCATTCAAATTCTCTAACAAGTGATATCCTGAAGGATTGTGGAGTTAGATCGAGTGGTTCTTGGCTGGTGACCCATGAGTCTTAATTGGTACTTTATATTATGATTGAGTGACGGTGAAAGAGCATACAACTTCAATGCCACCTCCATATGATTGAATTAGCTTTGGGTACATTATTATTAATGATTTGAAAAAAAATTCGTGTGAAAGTGATTACTAGATAACCAATATTACTGACTCTCAATTAATAGATAAATTATTAAAATACATATGTAAATATATAATAACCTTGTTGCTAGTTGAGTTGCAAATATTAGCTAGCAGAACCCTTTGCTCATTATTTTAAGTTTTTATATTTTTATGTTAAAAAATATTTTACTATTAGTATACATGGCCTAAATTTAAAATTCTTTGGTGCTCATTCCTAATACAACTACACTTAAGTTTGCTAAATCAAACTAAAATTCTTTGCTTTTGTAGGATGTTTTATATGGTGTAAATATAATCACCAACAGCAGCCTTAATGATAGCATAAATGGATGGTTTCCTCTTGGTTCATGCACTCTAACCATCGCTAATGGCTCTCCTCTTCTTCTCCCTCCAATGGCAAAGGAGTCCTTAGGAAACCCCGAACCATTAAATGGTAACTACATTCTTGTCACCAATCGTTCCCAGACTTGGATGGGACCAGCTCAGGTGATCACCGATAGCCTAAAGCTCCAAGTGACATATCAAGTATCAGCTTGGGTTAGAATTGGTTCAGACAAAAGTGGCCCTCAAAATATCAATGTTGCTGTTGGTGTTGATAGCCAATGGGTGAATGGGGGCCAAGTAGAAGCTATAGATGATAGATGGTATGAAATCGGTGGATCGTTTCGAATTGAGAAGCTACCATCCAGAGTTATTGTGTATGTTCAGGGCCCTTCTCCAGGTGTTGATTTTATGGTTGCAGGTTTACAAATATTTCCAGTTGATAGGATAACAAGATTCAAACATCTAAAGAAACACACTAACAAGGTAACTTCTTTTATGCTCAATATTGAGTATTTATTTATTTATTTATTTTTAAATAACCCATTAATAGTTGAAAACAACGGCTGAATGATTAGTTTATACTAATTTTTTGTGGATGTACCTTATTACATGAAATTAAAAATAAATTCATGAATAAACTATAGTCAACACCGCTTTTATAGGTGAGGAAGCGTGATGTAATATTGAAAATTTTCGGATCAAACGTGAAGGACCTCCTAGGAACAATAGTAAGTGTCAAACAGATAAAGAACAGTTTCCCAATAGGGGCATGTATCAGTCGAATGAACATAGATAATGAGGACTATGTCAACTTCTTTGTGAACAATTTCAATTGGGGAGTTTTTGGAAATGAGCTCAAATGGTACTGGACAGAGTCACAACAGGGAATCTTAAACTACACAGATGCCGACGAGCTCTTAGATTTCTGCAACAAAAATGGAATTGATGTCAGAGGCCATTGTATCTTCTGGGAAGTAGAATCTGTCGTGCAGCCATGGGTGAAGGCTCTGAGCACGAATGACCTGGAGGCTGCAGTCCAAAACCGCATAACCAGTCTCATGTTGAGGTACAAAGGCAAGTTCAAGCACTATGATGTGGACAATGAGATGCTTCATGGTTCTTTCTATCAGGACAGACTAGGCAAAGATATTAGAGCTAATATGTTCAAAACTGCTACTCAATTGGATGCCTCTCCTAAATTATTTGTAAATGATTATCACATTGAGGATGCAACCGACACCCGTGCATCTCCTGAGAAGTATATTCAACAAATTTTAGATTTACAGGAGCAAGGAGCAGCTGTTACTGGTATAGGAGTACAAGGTCATATTGATAAACCAGTAGGTCCAATAGTGAGCCAAGCATTAGACAAATTGGGAGTTCTTGGACTTCCAATCTGGTTTACTGAGCTTGATGTTTCAGCAGAGAATGAGTATGTTCGTGCTGATGACTTGGAAGTGATGCTTAGAGAAGCATATGCTCATCCATCTGTTGAAGGAATTATGCTTTGGGGTTTTTGGGAGTTGTTCATGAGTAGAGAGAATGCACACTTGGTTAATGCTGAAGGAGATCTAAATGAAGCAGGTAAGAGACTTCTTGCTTTAAAGGAAGAGTGGCTTTCACATGCTTATGGAAAAACTGATGATCAAGGTGAGTTTAAATTTAGAGGATTTCATGGTACCTATATTGTGGATGTTATAGCATCTGGGGAGAAGATATCTCAAACATTCATTGTTGACAAAGGAGATGTTCCTTTGGTTGTGAATATAAACTTGCAAAGTTAAGAATTATTCAATAGTTCTTCATAGTAAGGTTCACCATACTTAGTAAAAGTTTATACCTTATAATAGTTGATTCTATATGTGAAGAGAAAGTTTTCTTCGTTAAATATAAATAACCAAAGTGAAAGAATATCTGTGACAACATACTTGATATTGATGTAATATTTAAAGTGAAGATTAGAAATACATATGATAATATTTTATTAAACACTCTTTTGTATGATCTACTTTAGTAGATGCTTGCATTATGCTCATGATTAGTATATAATTTACATATTGTAGTAAAATGAGAGCTCAATTTGAGTTTTTTTACATCAACGGTTTATGAACCAAAGTACAACACTACAACTAAATCTGGTTAAGGAGATATTGGTGATTATGTACATCAAACCTGCATTCAATATCATTTCTAGTGGTCTTATAAGTTGAAATTATAATTAAATGAAAAAGCTTTAGTACTATCAAGTTTTGTAAGAATGATGTTGGATCGATTTCACCTCTCTATGGCAAGTCATTTGTTGAAAGGCATAAAACAGTGATTCAATTGAAAATTAACTTACAACTACATAAATCATAAGAGCACTCAAGTAATTTATAAAGTCCCTACAATTTAGTTAGAATGATGTGCCTAGAGAAGTCTTTTGCACAAGCAAGATGATTTTATTTTACAAAAGGTAAATTAGAATTATAGAAACCTCTTTTTTAATAAACAATAATTTTATTCCACTAATGAAAAAGGACTTACAAATAAAGGCCAAAAGAAATCAAAACACGAAATAACAACAACTAAATTATCATAATAACCAACAGATTTCACTGCAATCTGAAAGAAGAGAAGTAATACAAAATTAGAGAAATTAAAAAAGGCCCCGAAGCCTGTCGGACTCAGATTGCCACCTAGTTGTCAAGCTTGGACCATCCATTGGAGGAAGAGAAACAATACCGAGAAGTTCCAAGTAAATTAGAGTTATAGAAACTTTATTGCAAATTAGTTCATGTTTTAGGGTTTTTATTAGAAAGGTGTTATTTTTTATATGTTTTAGGATTTTAACTAATTATTAAATCTTGTTTTCTATAGTAGAAAATGAATCGAGTTGAGCTGAGTTTAAACTTGTTCGTTCATTTTCTTATCAAACCCGAGCCAAACTTCAACATAACTCAATTTCTAAATCATGTTTAAATTTGATTATTAGTATCTGTTATCAAGTTTTCAGACATAATTGAGCTTTTGTTAAGTTTAACGAACTATATGCATGATGCTCTTGATTTAAAAAATATTCTTTTTATTAAAAATAATTGTAGTCATATTTATTAATCAATCAAATAACAAATTCTGTAGAATTAAAATCATTATTGATTTAAACACTTTTAATGCTATTGATTTTAGTAAAAAAAAATGATGCTTGACATTAGCATAAGGAAAAAAATTGTAATTAATTAATAGCACTAATCTAGTGAATTGCAAATTATGGACATAAACACCAATACATAACTATGTAGGACTCTTAATTTGAAATTTAATGGATTCACACATCTATGTAAAGCACAAAAATATACTGCTAAAAGAAAATATGCACAACCATTAATTTGTGTTCATAGGGCATACACATATATATACAATTTTAAAATAAGAAGAACTTCCAAAAAATCACCTATGCATAATTGTGTACAACTTTAAAGTTGAATATAAATACTTGTATTTTAAAACTTTTCAAATTTATTCAAATTCAAAATCTTGTTCTCACAAAGCCGGAAGACCATCGCCTGTTAAGTTATCACCCAGAGAAATTTAAAATAATAGAATAAATGTGCTGAAGAAATGACACATGCTATAATCTAGAGGGGGAATTTTTAAAGTAAGCATGATTAAAAATTTAATTATGTGATTAAGTATTGTTTAAAAAAATTTTAAAACTAGGCAAAGTCGCCAATTTAACGGGCGACTTAGTGCTGACTCAACACATGGTTGCCAGGTCATCTAATTGATACTGTAGCAAGTCGCCGATTAAACGGGCGACTTGATACATTAAAAAACAGTAGAATATAAATTTTTTTATTTTCTTAAATTAGATTATTTCAAAAAATGGCTCAACAAATGATTATTAGAGCTCTATCTTCCCTCCCCACAGCTTTCCGAACAGTCCAAATCCTTGAAACGTGATCGTGCGTTGAGATTCTTTACAGAAGCAAACACTTCGAAAACTTATTAAAAAAAAAAAGAAAAGAAAATCTATTTTCTCCCGTCTTCTTCTTCCTTCCCTACATGAATTTCCTAGGTTCCTACAAAACCTAGCTCAAATCCCTAAAATTAAAGCTAACACCTCCATAACCCAAAAAAAAAGCAAAAACATAACTAGTTGAGACATTTTCTCAATCCACTATCAAAATACTCCTAAAATCAAAAAAATCTGTACTGCTCCGCCACCAGGTTCCATTTATGGATTCTATTAGGCTATTAGCGGCAGAGACTTTCAACGCTAATCAACATCAAAGAAACAGAAGAGGAAGGCAGCTCAATTTTAAAAATATATTTTATTATTTATTACTGTAGCAAGTCGCCCATTTAAGGGGCGACTTATTACATCATTAATTTGTTGAGCTGGCAACTGATGTGTTGAGTCAGCACTAAGTCGCCCGTTTAAAGGGCGATTTTGCCTAGTTTTAAATTTTTTTTAACGATACTTAATCACATAATTAAATTTTTAATCATGCTTACTTTAAAAATTTCCCCTAATCTAGATTGTCGACTAAATAACCATAATGTTGGTTGTGCTACATTTATTAGTGTTAATCATAATTGATAAAATATTCTATTTGGTGTGGCATTTTTGTTAGAGAAAATTATTGAATCTTTTACATGAACTTTTGAAATAACTATTAGTGTTGATGGCAAGCATTCAAAAACAATATTTCTATATTAGAATCATGAAATGAGTAGGGCTATTAAAAATATCTTACCCATACACAAATCCAACTATGATAGTGACACTTATCAAAGAGAGCTCTATCTAAAGTACATTGCTTCAATGGTGACAATGTTGTCTAAAGATTATTTTATAAATGTATGACTAAGTGTGGTTTAGAGGAGAAATTTGAGAAAACATGGGAAGAAATAAGTAATAAAGATTGCCTATATGATCACCCATGACTAAATAAGTTGTACATAATTAGAGAGAAATGGTTTACAACTTTAAGCATAAAATTGAAGATTGCTTTCCTAGTTTATAGAAGATCATGATCAATTGATGTAAAAATGAATAAGAGGAAGATTTTCCTTGCTACAAATTAGTTATATACTAAAGAAAATTTCTAGATTTTTGTTAAGAGAATAGTAGAAATAAATGCAAAAGAAAATTTCTAGATTTTGCATTCTTAAAATTTAATATTTGTTTGAAGAAAGATTGTTGAATGATAATCCTGGTTTATATAATAAATGTAGTATTGATCCTTAAGACTTTTTTTGTTAAGAAAATAGTAGAAATAAATACTTCAAAATTTTGGTTTGTATATTTTCATAAGACTTGGGCATTGTTTGGGACAACAGTAAGAAAGTTGTCTCTAGCGAAACCTTAGATAGATATCTAGTGTAGTTACAAGAAATTTGAAGTGATGGGCTTATTGTGTTCACGTTTTATTCAAGAATTAAGTTCCTAAATTTAAATCACAAAAATTATATTTTGAGAAGATCGATCCGAGCTAAGAAGGATATTTATATAATTATGAATCACAAAAACATCACAAAATTCTAGAAGAATGAATCTTCATATCAATTATATATTTTGAAATTATATAAGTAATTTCACATATCAAATTTAGTTCAGATGTATCATTAATTAGGAAAGTCAAGCGCATTTGTTAATCTTTTTGAATGAAAATTAACATAATTTGGACAGGATATTAGAGAGTAATGACATGAGTATGAAGTATAAGAAGATAAAAAAAATTATTAAAAAATTATTTCATCACACAAAAACTCACCAAAGATATGATCTACGAGTGTGATAAAAAACAAATTTAAAGAAGATGATGAGAAGAAGAAGCAAAACTTCAATTATATTAGACTACTTGAATGTTGAATCTATTAAAGTTTATCTTCTATTACAAAGACACTATAAATTTATAGAATCTCCATTATAATTTTATGAAAAAAGAAAATACATAAAATCTTTGTAAAAGAGAGATGGATCTATTGTTTCAAGGATCCATATAGAGTTTTTAATTCAAATCTTGCTTGTTTGATTCTCCAAGAAATTAGATTGGAAATAATATTTTGAAAAGATCCTTGATTGAACTAAGTGTTCAAATCTTTCTTCATTGCACATGGTGCCATATCATAAAGAGGAGAGAGAGAGGGGAGGCCAAATTTTCCATATAATTTTGCTTCAAAATTTTTCCAACCCTATATAAAAGAGTGTTGATTTCATTATAGTGATTAAAATCTTTCTTGATTTCTCCACGCTTCATAATTTAAAAATAATAGAATATATCCTTCCTTTTTGGATGAAAATAAAAATTTTCCATATTTACATGATTAAAATTACAACATCATTATTTTTATATTTGATAATAACGATGATGACAATCAACTTTCTTCCTCATGTTGATAGAGATGATAATGATAATATAAAACTTTTCACCTTTAGATGTTGATGATAGAAGTTTTATTTATGTCTATAAATGGTTGAATATGATGAAAGGTGAATATTTATTCTAATTGTTATGCATTATTTCTATCACTTTTTGAGAATTCTATTTTAAATAGTTAAAAAAATGCAGATAATGACTTTATATATGAGAAAACTATTCCTCGCCTATTGAAAAATTGAAGTAAAAAAATAATAATAAAGGAAAAAAAAAATGATTTGAATGTAGAGACTAAGGCTTCATTTGGGATAGCTTTTTGCCGCTACTTTTTTTTGCTTTCATGAAAATTTTGCACTAAAAATTTGCTTTAGAAAACAGTAAAAAAATTGTCCCGAATGAAGCCTAATAAGATAACTAATTGAAGTTTGTATTAGAAAATAAGATCTTCATCCCATTCCAAGAAGGGTTAAATCTCACAAGGATCAACATTGGCTAGCCATCAAGGTCTAAATTTTTTTGTAGTATTTAAGGGAGGCAAAAAAAGATTAATATCTCATCAAAGAAATTCAAGAAGAGATTAAAAATCACCAAATATTTGCGTCATAATCAAATAGAGAAGATGGGCCTTATTATTGTGTGAACTTTATATCATAATGTAAAGAGAGAAAGTGGCTTAGCTACCGATTATGAAGTGGTGAAAATGAAGAGGTGATAACTTATAATTATAAAGATAATTATATGATGATAAAAATATACTTTCTACAAAGACTCATTAAACTCTTCTAATAGGGAACTTTTATTTGGTTCGGTCACCTGACGTAGCTCTACGTTCGGACGTCAGTAAAATAGTACAACGTGTTCTCACTATTTACCGCGCGGCCCGACAACCCCGACCCGGAACAGAGACGAGATTGCTATTTTCGCGTGTTGCTAGGTATTGCTCGGTATTTGCTCGATATTTGCTCGGTATTGATCGATTTTGCTCGGCAATAACGAGAAATAGCATTATGTGAAGACCAATACCGAGCAATACCGTGTAATACTGAGCAATACCGAGCAATACCGAGTTTTTCTCGGTATTGCTCGGTATTGGTCTTCATAGAGCGATATTTTTCATTATTGACAAGCAATACCTAGAGTAATACCGAGCAATATGCGAACATATCAATCCGGGGTCAAGTCGTCGGGCCGCGCGGTATTGAGTAAAACCACGTGGCGACATGTTGTTAGCATCCGAATGTAGAGCTACGTCAGGTCACCTGACCTAATAATTGTTCTCTAATAGGAGAGGACCACTGTGTTCTATTATTTATTTCCTCACAAAGCAATACTCCAATTGCATTGAACTAATCAAGGCTTCGTTTGGGATAACTTTTTTACTATTTTCTAAAACGGCTTTCTAATACAAAAATTTCTACTAAAAAACTATTTTAGAAAGTAGCAAAAAAATTATCCCAAATAAAACCTAAATCTAGTCAACTCTCTTTTCCACTATAAAGCCACTACATATTTATGGAATCTCTTTTACAACATGAGACAAAGAAATACACAAATTTTGCTTAAAAGATGGAGTTGCTATCCTCTACAAGGATTCATGGAATTTTTAATTCAAATATTGCTTGTGTGATTGCTTAATTATACTTAAAGTTTGCTTCTAAATAATAAACTGATTGAATCTTTTAATGAATAAAATACTTAAACCTTCATCCTTAAAGGTGCCAAATCTTTTAGTATGTACATAGAATTAACTGAGTAAATAGAAGCATTTCAGAAATACTGGTATCATGCAGTAGCTATAAACAAAAGTACAATGGCTACAAAGAAACCAATAGGCAAAATTCTAGTGAACAGTAACTCAGAAAATGGACGCTACAGCTTATAAATTGCATGTAAAACTACATATAAAAGCACTGTTGTAAGATTATATTAAACAGCTTTCAGTTATTCCATGATAATACTGAGTGAAGGTTCGCTGGAAATATTACATACAGTAAATGATACAGAGTTTGATATGGAGTTCTCATTGTATAGGAGTCCTCCGGTAATAAGCAGGAACAGTAGCAGGAAAGAACATTTGTCGAACCCCCTCTGCTTTTATTATAGGGAAAATTATGTCACATGCACTCTGCAAAGAACAGTAGTCAATATTCAATAGATAGATACAGAAGACAAAAAAAAAATTCAAATCTCGCTTTAGAAGCACTGTGAAAGGATAGTAAACATGAAAGTACTAGTAAAGAAACAAGTGTTTCATATACAATATCGACTTTCTTACTGTTTTGTAAAACGATTTTTTTTTAAGTAAAAAATCTATTAAAAACAGAAGAAGAAAAAAAAGTTGTCTAAAACTGTCCCAAATAAAACCTTAGTTGAACTTTTTTGTAACTACAAAGCGAAGCATCTAATTCATGAGAAAATATTATGTGCGGACACTAGACGGTTCGGAGGCCAATCAGAACGTGCCACGTCACCCGGTACATAGCGCTACCGAGCAAAACAATGATGTGGAGCGTTCTGGTTGGTCTCCGGATACCGTCCAGGATCCTCATAGAATAATTTTCCTAATTCAGAGAACAACCATCAGTTGGTAAAAGAAATCCACGAGTACAGTAAATGCCACATATTTATACCTCACCAGAGTAATGCTACGCTCCCCAAATAAAGCAATAATTTTTTTTTTGTGTCCACAAACGTATGTGGTCCAATCAAAGAAATGAGCCCTTACATCTACATCAACACTGAACACAAGGATAAAATAAAGACCAAGGTAATAGTTAATTTAGTTAGGAAGTGAAGCATGGCCCGTACACAACTCTCCTTGTGCTACGCTCACCAAATAAAGCAATAATTTTTTTTTTTTCATGTGTCCACAAACGTATGTGGTCCAATCAAAGAAATGAGCCCTTACATCTACATCAACACTGAACACAAGGATAAAATAAAGACCAAAGTAATAGTTAATTTAGTTAGGAAGTGAAGCATGGCCCGTCAAAGTAAGCGCATAATGGACCACTTGACCACAACAGTGATAGAAAATCATTAATTTTCTAAACGGGTGCTACTTCAAAACTTGACAAAAGTTTAGGTGTCAGTTCCTAGCTCACGATGTAAAATAATATATTATTATTATTATTAAATATAGCCGACCCTATGTAGTGAGACAAAAATTTGATATTATTATTGTATTAATATTAAATACTATTAAATAATAAATAATAGGTTGATTAGATTAAAATTTAAGCATAAATATCCTATCAAACAATAAAAATGACAAATTTAAATCCTACATAAACTTACATCAATAGATTTGAGCATAATTTAAGCATAATTTAGCTTAAATTCCACAAAATAACAAAAATGATAGCTTTAAATCCAACAAAAAAGTTAAATCCTTTAAAATTGTTATGATATTTTATTAATTTGATGTTTAATTAATTAATAATTGATTGTGATATAAATATATAAACATTGAAATATTTAATTTTAATTTATAATTTAAAACTTATAACATATTAACAAAATAGCATGCGTCTTGCGCCAATGCGCCATTTTGCACCATTGACATGTATGATGTTGGCCTGAGGGGTAGCCGACGGCGAGAAGCAGCGGTGGTTACCGATGAGGCACGGCCAACGGCGGGTGGCGGCGGTGGCCAGTGGTGAGGATGGTGGTGGTTGGCATACGGGTCATGTTGGCGAGTGGTGACAAAGGCTACTTGGTTTCAGTGAAAAAGGTTTTCACTCAAAACCTGGATGATTTTATTTTACCTCAAAAATAAATTAGAATACTTTGCATTGCATTTGGTTTATTTTACATTATATATTTCAATATCACTACAAAATGATACTTTACGCCCACTTTACTTTCAACCAAACAGCCCAAAAAATAAACATTTTTCTTAAATGACTTTTCCACTTTTAGAAGTGAGAAGTGTGATCCTCTCCCTAACTATACAAGGCTTTACCCAAGTAAATCAAATCAAATGAGACTACAACACTAGTCCATTACTTTCAATTCTTGAAGGTTGTTGGTTTTACCCTTAAACTAGAAAGAAACCAACTGAAACACTTTGCTACTAACCTCATTTCAATTTGAGAAAATAATTTTCAAAGTGAAGCTTTTGTGAGTTAAGCTTTCATAGATTTGCAACAAAAAAAGAAGCCTAAATATAAGATGACTTTATATTCTATTAGTTCTATGTGAAATTTGATTGTGTCGATCAATTGAGTTATATTATTGACTCAGGCCTCAATTTCATCAATTGAACTCTCCAGGGGGTTGCAGGGGGCAGTGCTCTAAAAACAATTATTCATACAAGCACTACAGTGTCTTAGGATGTAGCATGGCGGCGCTGCATCTTGACTTGGAGACAGAAAGCCAAGGGCCAACGCTCCAAAGCCAGCACTGTGGCACTGCAAGTTGGACTGGAGATAGAGAGCGAAGCACTGCGGCGCTCCAAACCATGACATCGCGGTGCTGCGAGTCTGGTTAAGTAATTTTTCTTCCTTGTTTTTCTTGTTTCACTTGACGGGTTGTGTCTTTTTGGGTTATGGAAAATATCTATTGTCTGTTTTGAGTATAGAACAAAGCGGGAAGTTAAGAGAGAAAAGTAGAGAGTGTGAGAGAAGAGATCAGTACAATTTCTCCTAATTTTCATAGTGAATTTCTTAGTGTTGTGTGACATAATTGAAACAACTATCACAAGCATGCGCCGGGCAAGTTGAAATGACTAAAGATCTAATAGACATACTTCCATAAATACATGATGCTCTTGATTTCATTTATTTTTGCACAATTAATGATCGTAACAACTTTTTACCAATCCGTTTGATGTTCATAAAAAACAAAGCATTTCAGACTGATGCATTATCTTCATGCATATTTGGTTTGAGGCTCATAATTCATGGTTTCATGCACAAGGTATCCATATCAAAGTTGACACTGAGAAATAGGGCATTAGAAAATCAAATCGTGACCAATTTCCTCCTCATATAAAGTCAGTAACTGGATCGTAAATGATTACATGAACATGGTATACTACATGCTTGCGACCAAAAGGAAAAGAACCTTGCATTTGCTGATTAATTCAAACACTGGAAAAAAAAATCATGGAACTTAAATTGTAGCTTCAAAATTAGTAGAGAATGATATAAACCAACTCCAAATTGAATAAACAGGACTAACATGAGTCTAACCCGTAGAGATAATCTTTAATGCTGATTAAAATAAGTCCCAGGTCTAGACATTAAATTCAACAAAGATATGAAAAGTTCTGACTCACCGCAATCAATCTAGCTCCAACCCAAATGCGCTTTGGAGAAGGAAATGGCAACATGAGACGACCAACCCCAAATACGGCAACAGCAAAGAAATGGGCAATTAAGCTCAATGGACGGGGATTAAGACCAGATAGTAAAGCCAGAGGTCCAGTTGAACAAGTTCCTCCAAGGCTCAGATAGTCAAAACATGCTTGCCGCATTTCATTCCTTGCCTGATCAGGTGAGGAACTGAAAACCTTATACAGTGCACCAGCCAAGGTGTTTATTGTAGAAGCAACAGGCTAAAAAACAGCAAAGTACAATATTGTTAAGGTAAATATTAAACAAAAATCAACATATAAAATCACTCCATTAGGCCCAGGGACTAGAACATTTAATTTGTATGTATCCTAGTAAAGCTTTAAAACGTGTATAGGCAAACCTTTCGTAAGGTGTAGAAGGATTCCAGATATTTACACAGAGAAGATGCATCATGGAGATCATGCAGTGGTTCAAGGAGATTCTGAAGCACAGCAATATCTGATAATGCCACCGTCATTCCTCCACCTGTTAGTGGATGCCGCATGTTAAATGCGTCTCCCATTAGAAGTGCTCCAGGAGTTGGAAGAGGGTTTGCTGGCATGCTCCTATTTGGCATAGTTTTTATTCTACCGTTATCTACAGCCCCAATAAAGGCATCATGCATTTCACTTGGTATCTGAAAGAAGCAGAAGTAAATCTGCCATAAGATCTACTCTAGTGCAAGAAGAAAAGAATATTACTGCAGAGAGAGAGAGAGAGAGAGAGAGAGAGAGAGAGAGAGAGAGAGAGAGAGAGAGAGAGGTGCATTTCATAATTAGGAAGCATGAATGGAACAACACAACCCAAACAAGAAATATCAACGATAGAGCAATATCAAAATCAGAGCATACTTGTGGTGCTACTACAGTCTTCAAATATTTAGACATCTCTCCGTTAGCAATGGAAGGAATTTTCTGACCAGGTACATCAACCAGGCAGCGAACTTCTGTGCTACTTATAGGATAAAATAGAATGGGTGAAGGATCTGCCAAAATAACATGCGCATGGTTTGGAAATGGTAACTTGCAGTTCTCCAAGATCAAGCCAACAAACGAAGATGGGACTTCCACCTGAACAATAAGATCGTCATCAAACAACCTGAACTAGGTGTATATCTAAACCAATTATGTCAACGTTGAAGTCCAGCATCACTTCCTACTGGATCTAATTTTAACTTTAAATTATAAATAACAACTAAGAATAGCATAAAAAAGGAAAAAATTTGAAAGCCAAGAATAAAATTTACTAGGACAGAACGATCTGAAGTATGTAATCCTTTTACCTTCGAAGAGCAGAGAGAGCGCCGCAGGTTTGAAAAGCAGCCATCACATACAATAGTGAGAGGAGCACAAGCTTGCATTTCTTCACCAGCTTTACTCTTATATATCACTCCTTTAACGACCTCCTTTTCTTCAAACAAAGATGTGACAGTTCCCTCCTCCATAAGAACACTAAAGCAAAGAAGACCACAGAAGCTGTTTATTTATCCATAATGAGAAAATATATACAACATAAGGAGCATCCTGCTAAAACTAGTCCACAATTATGGCTTATCATTTATTGATGCAGTCAAGATAAGGGCTGGTTTGGAGGGGTTTTGGTTGCTGTTTGGTCTTCCCATGTGGCTGTTTGGTCTACCAATGTTTGAGTTTATTTGATTTCTAATTTTATTTTTTAGTAAATTAAGCATTGATTTAATCCTTCTGAATTGCTCCAGAATTGGTGCATTACGTAAGAAATTGCTCATAAGATAAGGGTTTTTATGATCCCAACAAAAGTAACTGAATGGAAGCAAACTAAGTTTTAAAAAAAGGAAAAATAATTGTATATTAGTAGTTGGATATTGCAAAGGGAAGTTCAGCCTTTTAGTTTGTTCATTTTAGAGTGTAATTAGCTTTAACCATGATAAAGCCTTAGAGCGTCCACTTATAAAAAAATATACATATACAGAATACGATCCAAATGAAGTATAATTACTTGGGTAAAGATGCAGCTTTTTCCCGCATCCTCTGTACAAAACGTCCATTGTGAAAGCTCCTGCCAGCAACACGTGAACCATATTTCTCCAAAGGATAGGAGAGCTTTGTATTCTCCCCATCTTTAAAAAGTGCGTAACCATCAACTCGTTGAGCATCAATTTCTTCAACACAGTCTGCATCGAAGAATGAGAAAGCATTTATTGTAACAATGTAATCCTCCAAAGATCATTGGAAAAAAAAAAAAACACTTTCTAAAAAATAAAGTAGTAGCAATGGCAACAAGGGGAACTCCTTTGCCACTACTATCAGCTCTTGCTGAAATCACTTAAATCTCTAACTTCAGGCTTTTTTAGTTAGTTCTGGTTTCTTCTTTTTGATAGCCACAGGTTCTCATAGTTTTTGTTTCTACAGGTTGTAGCTCTTTTTTATTTCTGGAGCCTGCCTTTTTTCTGCAGCTATTGCTCTTTCTCTTGTTTTGCTGGCTTAGCTTCGTATTTATTTTTGTTAATGAAAATTGAGCAATGTCCTTAATTCCTCCGCGCCCCCCCCCCCGCGAAAGAAATAAAAAAAACTAGAAAATAAATTTGGTTATTTATGCGTAAGAGAAACTTGAATAAATGGGCAGAACCAAGAATTTACCCTCAAGGCCCAACTCAATCAATTTCAGGTAGCCTCCTGGTTGTAAAAATTCACCAACGATTCTATGAGGCTCTGCCAAATCTCTTTCAATTACATGTACTCGACGGCCAGCCTACAAGAAATGATAAAGAAGCAAGGTCAATTAATCTTGTCAAAATAACAAGCACTTCGAATAACATCTATATTCAACATTTTATGGGGCCTTTGATTGTCAAGATATGAGAGAAAATCTACAAATAAATTCAAACTCGCACTGAAATTCCACTTCTTATATCAGTATACAACTACAGAGAAAAATGACTATTTGCCTTATTCGCTCACAATAAACAGAAGTACCACAAATATTTACTAAAATATTGTAAATTCTAAGCATAACCATGTTCAAAATAGTTCTTGTATCAATTAAATCACAGAAATACTCGTAATTCATTTTTGCCTGAATAAGGGATCTATAAGCTGTGTTGCGCCAGTGGTTTAATTAAGCGTTCACGCATGTTTGGTAGCAGAAAAGAATAAGGCCATCTTAAGGTAACCTGTATGCTTTAGTAGCAGAAAAGAGAAGATCAACTTCAAACTACTACTAAAGGCATAGCCGTGTTTCCCTAACAACGGTTATGCAATATCCTGCTAAAGAAAGAACCGTTATAGTGAATTTGTCTGTAGCTGCATTAGAAGCATTTTCAAAAGTCTTTGACTGTAGTTATAATTGTAAAGGGGATGGTCCAGATTTAGTAAATGGATTAAAATCTAAAAAACTATTTGATATAAAAACTCACTCTCTGTCACTTTCTATCGTTTACTCCCACGTAATTCTCAGGGGAGTCCTCTCACGACAGCAAAACGACATTAAAAGGCTCTTTGGCAACCTGAAATAAGATTTAATTTAAAAAAGATTTATTTATTAAATTCAATTTCTTATCTTCCTATAATAATCTTAAATCATAATAAAATAGAGAAATAGTTTATTATGATTGAAAAAAAAATTAATAATTGTTATTTCAATAGTTTTTTCAATTTTAACTCTCTCAGAATTTATTAAATTTAGATTTATAAGATTTACTGAATCCTATTTGAGTTGAATATTACTTATAGCCATACAACCTTTGAGGAATTTTATATTCAAGGTTATGAACTTCTTCAAATGTTATCATGATATTAATACAATTAAGAAAATTGCCTGTTTAGCTGAGTTTAAATGTAGAAAATATGGTCAAACATCAAGTATATGTGTAGAGTAGCCTTTAGAGAATCAGTCCAACCTGATACAATTTTGTTCAAATATTAATATATTTGCAAATTAAGGCTTCATTTGAGCAACTTTTTTACTGCTTTCTAAAGCAGCTTTCAAGTTCAAAAATTTTTAATTCAAAAAAAATTTACTCGAAAGCTATTTTAGAAAGCAGTAAGAAAACTATCTCAAATGAAGCCTCAGTAACCATTTAAACCGATTAAACATCAGCAATCTACCAGATAAGAAGGTAGATGGATCAATTGGCAGGAACAAAACGTTTCGATTACATAGAATTCAAGGCAACCAAGGCAACGGTCTCTTCAATTGCAGAATGGCAATGTATCGTTTTTTCTTCATTCAACAGAAAACAAAATGAACAGGGAAGTTGAGTAGTTGACAAATTTGCCTCCCACTAACGATTAAAAAATACTACATTTAATGTGCTCACAACACCCAACAAAAATTGTAGAACCATAAATGTTGCATCCTACGTTACGCAACCATGCCCGATTAAGGCAATAATATAATAACAGGATTTTGATTGATCAGAGCCGGTCTTAAAAATTTTAAATTCATTTTGAATAAGTGTAATATATCATATTAACTTTTTTTAGGGCGATGAGTGACTTGATAGCAATTGTTAGTTTGTTATTGCTATTATTTTACTATTTAGAACATGACTTGAAGATAGAATTTTTTGTTGGAGAAAAAACTTTCTATCGAGTCTTGTACAACTCCTGCAAAGTATTATATTAATTTTGACACAGCTAATCAAAAATTGAACTGAATATATTGAGGAGAATGGTTGAACAGTTGATGGGTTTTATCACTTCACAATCAACCTAAATTTGAACTCGCTAATTACTAAGAGGCTCTATGGGATTTTTTATTTTTTAGATTTTATTTTTAGTATGCTTTGTTCATGCTCTGAGATATCTTTAAATTATGCTCATTTTATTTTTATTGAATATTGAATAAGTTGACTTTAAACTGTTGATTATAGTGATGGTAGCCTCGGTCCATGGAGGAGGCTAATTGTGATAAGAATATATAAGAAACAAGCATGCTTTCTAAATTTAAGAATAAAAACAAAAAAAACAAAGGTGATATTAAGCAAATCCTAATATAATTGGATTTGATCAGCTCAACGCTTAAAAAGAAAAGGAAAAAAACACAAGCACACAACCGCACAACAAAACGCATCGCCAACCCTCGCTGAACTTAATCAGAATTAAGAAAATATATGCATATAGCAAATACCAAATCAAAAAAGAAGAAACAACAACAGAACAATGCTAATCCAGTTCCGCCGAAGAAAGAACCAGCCTTCAATGGAGAAAATCAAAATGAGAAAACAAAGGGTTTGTGAAAAAGAAACTTTACCTTACCGAGCGTGTAGGCGAGTGCGGATCCAGCAACGCCGGCTCCTACAACGATGACATCGGCTGAGCAGCGCGATCCCGCTCTCGCTGTTTGCGTCCTCACCGCATGAATTCCCGCTTTGCCGGATTCATTTTTCTTCGCATGTCGATGCCTGAGAAGCAAAAGAAACCCTAAGAGAGAGGTGACGACGCCTCCAAAGATGTACTGGAGAAGCATCATCCTCGCCGACGAAGCCTCCTCTTTTCCTTATTTGTCGGCTGTCATTCCCTGCTTTATTCGTTCGGCTTTAAAGGCGTAGGGACAATAAATCACGTGGTTCGGTTATCCGCCTCTCAGCTTTACTAATCCTAGTCCGTCCAACTAACTGACGCTTTCGGCCTCATTCCCGTGTGGCGCCACTTCTGGAGACCGGTCAACTGGTGGAGTGTGGAAATGAACAGTTAAATGCATGCGTCTCATTATTATATTGCATTCTATTTTTATGTAACATTTTTTTTTTATTTACATACATACCTTTTTTTATCATTTTATTTACATATTAATATTCAAATTTTAATATTATATATATATATATATATAATTTTAATATCAAATACCTATAAACTTTAATATTTCATTCCATGCATTCAAAATTATTCAATGAGTGGTAAGCATGTAATATTAATGTTTAGGATGTTAGATATGTAAATCTCATGGAATAAAGTGGTATGTATGTAAATCCCCATATATTTAATTGAGGCCAAATTTTTGGAACCAGCAAGCTTGGCGTCAAATTTAGGGGAAAAAGCATGATTTCGAAATAATTCTAAAAGAAGCGAACTCGCTGTACCATTTGGCGCAATACCTGAATGTGAGATTTTGTTCAGCGCATTCCTAATGGCGCATTCCTTGAATTTGCCTAAAACTTTCGACCTTCGCGCAATCATGTTCTGTCGGCTGCAGCAAAATGAAATTTCTGAAATTTCGCGCATTCAACTAATGATTGTGCTATTTGAAGTAATGATATTACAATGATTTTTTTTTTTGAGAAATGAAATCATTTTATTGTTTATAGTATTTTAAATTTTTATATTAAAATTTAGCATCTTATCGTTGTTAATATTATTATTTATTAAAAAAAATCAAATTATCTCTAACTTTTTCATTTTGTTTTTTCATGAGGGGTGATATGATAATTATCGCGTATTATCGTACCTTTTGTTTTACACTTAATTTATGAAAATGTTATCATCTTAATAGTAAAAATTTATATATAACCATTTTTTTATATAAATTTGAATGAATCAAAGTAATAATTAGATTAAAAAAATGTTTAATATAGCTATTTATAACTTAATTAAAATATTTAATGAAATATAAGTTGAATTATAATATAATATATAAAGTTAAATTAGATATATTTTAATTATAATTTATTAACCGGAAAAATTAAAGAAGTTGAAAGAGAGTTTATATTATAATTTATTTTATTTATAATTAAATTTGTAAATAATTTGATTTTGGAATAAATAAAATGACTATTTATGGAATACCTTATTTTCCTTAGAATAAATAATTAGAGTAAATTATAAAATTTATGTGACTAAATGAGAAAAAAAATTATTAAATTATGTAAATAAAATTTTCTTTTAAATAAAGTATAGTCACAGTAATAATTAAAATAATTAAAAATATATTACATAATTAAAGAAAATTATATTAGTAATGATAAAAAGAAGTAAATAATTTAAAATATAGTTTTAAAGATTCTTAAATATTAGAAATATTTAATTTAGTTGAGTTTATTTAATTTAAAAATTCACTAAAACTTATTTTGCTGAAATATAATAAAACCGACTTAGAAGTTTTTAAGATAAATAACATGGTAATCATACATATCAATACATACCCTTATCGTACACATCAATACACACCATTGTCATATTCTAAGCACATGTCGTATGCGAGCTTAAAGTTGTGTTTGTGTTGGACAATATTTGAAGTGGAACATAAATCCGTGTTGAAGGTGGTTCCAATCTTTGCCATCTAAAAATTCTTTTTCCTTTCCATCTTGAGAACATTGCATCAGCATTTTATAGGTGTCTAGAAACTATTTATCTTTGTTAGGGTACCAAAAATATCAAGCTTCGACATTCCTATCCTCGGCTTAACTATTCCTTATTTGTCACGACCAAATTCTCGAATACGCCCCTTTAAAAAACTTATTGATACGAGGTGGCCCCCCATGTTGCAAAATCTATCTTGTAGCAATTTTCAACCAACATCTCGAAGTTGAAACCCTGACCTATATTGCTTAATTTCATAACATCATGATTTTCATGCCATAGGATGACATCATCATCTTCCCCCAAGTATGCATAACACTTCTAAAAATTTCATTCATTGTTGCCCTTACTTCTAGGATCTCTATTATACTATAAGCCAAACTTTCATGTAAACGATAACTTTTTTCTTCAATCAGTTGCTGCGTCGATATACCTCTTATTTCTTCCATGATTGAAGAGTACATTTTGTAATAATGCAGTTGTTCTTCCTTAATAAGTGTATTCCTATATAGCATGAAAAAAAAAGATGACGTGAAATGACCAAAATAATTGGGGATCTTATAAATTGAAATAAGGTATACTACTACACATTGGATTTTAAGTTATAGTTAAAATAAGATAGTAATATAATAATTTATATAGTTCTTTATTATTAAGCTTTAATCATTACATTATAGGACTATTATAATTTCTATGAATTAGGTTATGTGATATTCTAAAATATAACAAAAATTTTAAAGTAAATGTTATATTATTTTAAATTTGTATTAGTTATAATATTGTTTAAATTATCATATAGTATAAGCTTATGTTAGCATTAAAATTGAGTGCAGCATAAATAATCATTAAATTATTTTACATATTTCAGAACATCCATCCATCATACATTCATATATACATGAAATGGAGAGCATAAAAAAGAAAATACATTATCAGAGCTTATTTATCGATGACGCAGAAGAGCCTTACTTATGGGAGTATATCTATCTAGGGCCCTTCTTATTCATCGTTATAGTTGTTGTTATTCCTCAATAAATTCCTCTTCTTGCTCTATAAATTCTGCATGATGCTGCGTTGCATCAGTGTATTATTGTGATGGTTGTCCTCCCATCAACATTATTTCTTGCTGTGAGGGGGAGGTTGGTAACCTAACACTTGACATCTACTCTGGTATAGCAATCGAAAAAAATGTATGTGTGTTGGAATGTTGAGATGGTGTACCATAATATATTTCATGTGCATCACTTTCCTGTGCACCAAATGAGATTCAATGTTGTGTGGATGGCCTTGCCCCAATCATGTCATAGACAGTCGACGGAGTATGCATTGAAAGTCTAGGTGGTTCCCTCTCAGTACTTTGGCGACATCGACTTCTCGTGGATATAGATGGAGCATTAGAGGTTAACCATCTTGCTCCTTGAGCTATATTAGAATCTATTTCTTCTTCCCTAGTTTAGCTCCTCTCATCTATTGTGGTGTCAAAAGTAATATAGTCGATATAAACTGAACGATGCACTCTAATAAAGAGCTCAGTTACCAAGTCAACTGTTAATTATAATGAACTGTCATTTTGTACTTCACCCCCCCCCCCCCCCGCGCCACACCCCCCCCCCCCACGCCAATGGCTTTAGAATAGCAGTTGAATGTATGTAGTAGTCAGCCTACAAGATGCGATATATTTGTCAAATTCAAATTTATTAAACATGTAAAAAAAATTTAATAAATAATGTTACATACCACCAATCGTTTTACCAGAGATCGAGGGAAGAAAGTTTCTGGTGGCTCTATTTGTGGATATAACAGATAAATCGACGCCCATGATATATATCACCATAGGTATGTGCCCAACTCCTGATTACCTGTGCCGTCTTGTAGAATTAATGTGACAACATACGCTCTCCTTTCTTCTTATAGCTCAAGGTATTCCCGATATTGAATAGTCTAACCTGAATCTGCTCTACCTCTTACATCAATCCTTCTAAATTTTCATTCCATTGGTGGAACATTAGTGAATTGTACTCTCCCAAATTATCTCATAACACGATCAAGTAGATGTCACTCGGTATGCTTCCAGTTAATGAGGGGCACTCGGCATGCCAAATGTCCCTCCCCTCCAGACATTGGTTAGGCAGAGCTGTAATAATCTCATATGTGTATAGAGTCATGCTCACATAGTATCAATAAAGTTAAAAGATTATTAATGATTCTTGATATTTAATAAATGTATGAGGGGAGAATATTATAATTTTGTATTACCTGACTAAGCCTTAAACCATCCAAATCATCACGATATGTCATCATATTTTCGGATGGGAGCTTAAACATCTAATCTTCTGCCCACTTGTAGATAACACAAAATAATATTATAAAATGTCATATGAGTATAATTTTTTGTAGTAATTAAATGTTAATACCTACACCAAGAGGTTTGCCGCCGAAATCGTGTATCTGTGGTACACGTAGTGTGGGTCTCCCAACATACAATCGCTCGCATGACCAAATTTATAGTAATGACACACATCCAATAATATAAGTATGTGTGGGCCTAGTTGTATTACACAGCTCTCTGTATAGATGCATAAGTACATCACTACCAATAAATATTCGTCCAAAGAATTCCAAGTCTATAAGTAAGGGCAACCACTACAATAATACATGTGATCGCGACATTTCTGATATAAAAAAGCACCCAATCATGAAGAGGATATAAGCCCGAACATGCTGAAGAAAAGGACCGGGAGCTAACTCTTCGTATGAATCCCAATAGAATATCCATCGGAGCCATGTAATGGGAGCATTGACTCTAACTATATACTACCCATCCTGAATGTGACCTTATCATTTTCATCACCTGGTGTATGATACACAGTATCCCTGCCTGGATGTGTATCAAGGAGATCATCACAGCATTTTGGCCAGGATTCCCAACGACGACCTACACCCACCACATTTGGGCCCATGATGACTGACCCATTAATTCTCAATCCAAGTATAACCTGCACATCTTGGAGCGTTGTTCTCATCTCTCCGACTGCGAAATGAAAGGTGTTATTCAGTGGACATCATCTTTCTACAAGTATTGTTATTAGGTTATGATCCAGGCATATAAACTGTAGATGATGAATGTTATGTAGCCAAAGATTTCTTAGAACATATATTATGTGGGGGCACTCCACTGGCCACTCACGCGTCGTTCGTAAATGTGTTGAAGTAACTAATGGAGATGCATATTGGAAAAAAACAGAATAATCATTAAAAATAATAATTATGTATGCACTTGAGAATATACTTATTTATACTTGATATTAGTTATAACCTAATCAAGATTGTGAGGCCTATGCGATGCTCCCAAAGATCGATGCTATGCTTAGTTCTCAAATCGTCTCCTCCTTGCACTCCTCATGGGTTATTCGATGCCCACCACGTCGTCGCCTCGATCTATCATCCACATATATATTTACAAAAATAAGAAATATTTTATAAATAGTTTTATGTTAACATGTCTAATGGTTATATATAAGAATTAGAGGAGGATTGATCACTACAGGAAAATCACACATTTCCGGTGGAATTTGAGCAGTTTCCGGCGGTTTTGATATATATATATATATATATATATATATATATATATATATATATATATATGTACATATCTTTAAGACAGATTAACGTACTTCAATAATAATGAATATTAAGAACATTAACATCATATTCAACTGAAATAAAAGTTGAAGCTCGTTAAGAAGTTCTATACGCATTATAATCTCAGGGTTTATTTAGCACGGTGTTTGTGCGAGCTTGGAGTTGGGTATGGGTAGGGAAATACCCAAATTTTTGTTGAAACCAATACTAAACACATTACCAATCCGATGCATCAAAAAATTCTTTCCTCTTTTTATCTGGCTAATAATCAAATTCTCATATGTTTTAACAAGGAATGCATCTGTCGTAGAGTCCCATTTTTTGTAGAGAATACGGTGAAACATATCGACAATTGGATTGGCCACAATCACTTCAACCGATCCATCTTGACGCCTTCTTATATCAACATATCTGTCTCGAGCTATTGACAGTTTATATGTTTTGGATCATTTGCCCTAGACGCCGCCCAGAATAACTACATCTCGATCTATCAGGCATATCTTAAATTCATAAAAAAATTAATGAGTATAGTCAGTGTAAAAATCATAATAATCTTAATAAATATAATTTAAATATTTAATTTAACAATCTTTATTTCCTCGATGATGCAGAATTTATGGACACGTTGCTCTATTATGACCATTTTTCTTGCAGTATCCACATCTCTTATTTGAAGTTGATTGGGCCTCATCCATTGTATTACAAAATCTATTTATTCTCGGTCTACTCACACGCCTCCTAAAAGCCAGTGCAAGCAAATGAATGATTTGTTCTACTTTGTTAAAATTTAACCAAACATCCTTAGGAGGAACAACATGGAATAAGTCGGAGTATGTTGCCCTATATGAGTTGAGTTTGAAGTATTGTGATGTAAAAGTATTATGATTCCATCGCTTATATCCGGCGACCGTTATGACATGAACGCGTGACACATGATATAATTATGATTTCATGCATGTGCAAATATAAATGTCAGTTGTTTGAACCTCAACTTTATGTGGTTGACATGATATATCTAAAACTTTAAATTCTCCTATGTTTATAGTTAATGATTCAGGGCATCTCCGTGCTTCATGTTCACTTCTCTGTAATGTAGCCATCGTAGGATGAACTAATTCAGAGTCCCCTACCATCATCCACTTCTCAACATTTATAGAACGCCTCGTGAATAAAGATACGAGGTTATAATATATGGACATTACTAGACCTTAAATTGGAAGGGCATGAGCATATTTAAGAACTCTGTTAAAATATTCTAATGTATTGGTTGTCATGATGCTGTATCGATATCCATTGTCAAAAAATAATATGAAATATTTGAGCTTCATACAATTCCGAAGGAATATTTGCTTCTGCTGAGCTAACAATGTTGAGGACTAGAAGATCACATTGATCATCACCATTCGGCCCATTATTGGATTGTTTGAATGATTTCTACAAAATTATTGTTTGCATCCATCGAGTCTAATCCAGCAACATTTTGTCTTGTATGATCTTCAATGAACTCAACACTAATATTTTCATCGTTCGTATAATTTCTCATTGACTCGTGTATATTTATTTCAGGTTGACTACCACTACCTGCTGAATCAGTACTGCCACTATCCATAGTTTTGTATGAATCTACATCGTCGTTATCCACCTCATCTCTATCTAGCAGTACATTCTCATTTTATTTTGATTGTAGCATGTATGACGTATATGCTTGATTATCTTCATATATACTATTATTTGGTCTAACCCAACTTGGATGTTCGGTAACAATGGGACGTGGAGGCCGTTGTTGATGCACGAAATTTGGTCGATCTGACAAACTAAGTAGGCTATGAAAGTTATTTTGCATGTCTATTGTATTTACCTCTCCACCATACCATATATTAGGACTGGTTAAAATAGATATAGTTATGTGACATATATTAATAAATAATTTAACCACAAAAGCATCATATAATAAAATTCTAAATACTCACATATGTACTTCTGTTGATGGACCATCAATATCACCATAATTTATTTGTTCTGCCTCGACGTAGACAACAACAGTATGACTTCTACCTTCCAATAACGTAAACTTGCAAACCTCACAATCGATAATATGTGTAGTGCAGTAGCCACCATTATCATGAAGGCGACATGTTAGGTTATAGTATTTGTTATAAAATTTATCATAAGCGCACGCATAATTCTTTCTTTTAGCATTGTAGTGATATGTCATCATCAACGATGAGTGGTCAGTTTTGTCCACCAATATATGTCGCTATGAACTCATCCCTGATACGCACACTACAGAAAAATCACTCATTTCCGGCAGAAATTGAGCATTTTCCGGCGGTTTTGTAATTTAGCGGCGGTTTTCCGGCGGTTAAAATGCCGCCGGAAAAAACCGCGTAGGAAAATAAATTCAGGCGGTTTTTTCCAGCGGCAAATTATTCCGGCGGTTAGCCGGCGGTCTTAAACCGCCGGTCAAATTAAAAAAAAAATAAAAAAAAAACCCCGCGGTTACCTCTCCCGCGTCCCGGAGCCGGCCAACTCCAGCTTCCGGGTTGTTAAACAGTTCATGTTTAACTAAAGAGAAGGGCATCTATTAGTTCTTGTGGGTGTTAGAAAAAATTGAGGTTGTTAAACAGTTCATGTTTAATTTGATAATAATTCATAGTATTCTTGTTAGTTAGGTAAATGGATATAGCTTAAATAATTTTTTTTCAAATATTAAGTTAAAAATGAACAAAATCCATTCAATTATATTTGGTCAGTAAAATTACAATATATATATATATTGTAAATTTTAGGAATGAAAAAAATTATGACCTTCACCGGTCGAAATAATTATAACCAGTGTGTCGTAGATTATAAGTGATTCTATTCCTAGTAGCTGGAGAATGCTTTGATACAATATAGTATAATATTTGGATTGTTTAAGTAGCTTCCATGGTGGAAGTATGTGGAGGCTTAAGAAGGTTGAGTTACATTAAGATATCATCAGTGGTTTGCTCAATCATTATTCTTATATGAGGGATATGGAAACCAAAAGGTGAGCATCAAGTTTTCTTTCACATGCACCAATCTTGAAAAACTTCAACTTGCACATTGATGGTTTTGTTAGCAAGCTCGTAGCTCGGTCCAATGAGAAACTCCATTCTTGTCAAAAGTCCATGGTCCCTTTGATGAGCCGCAATGACTATCAATCACGATATTGAGCTCGTAATTAGCTCGTACATGAAACCATCTTCTCCTCAAATGTCAACTCCAACGAGCCCCAGTAATTTGTCATAATGAAATTGATCTTCCAACTAGCTCCTAATGATTCCTTATATGTTGATGGTCCCATTGGAAAGCCCTAGTGACCTCCCATTGCAAAACTCCCTTCTTCTAAGACATTGACGGTCCCATCAATGAGCACCGATGACCGATGACCTCCCATAACAAAATTCCTTCACCTCGCTACATTTTTCTTCTCCTCTTAATGATGTGGGCACATGAAATCTTAAGTTTGAATCTAGTTCTAACTAATTAGGACGATATAAAATTCCATTTAATTTCATTTTCAAATTCAAGCAAGTTAAAATCAATTTATCAAACATACACATAATTCAATAAGTTGTCCATAATAAAAAATTTAAGATAATTTGATTTGAAATGAATTTTCATCATAATTCCTCAAAAAGTAAAAAATAGCAACTTATATATATATATTCAGTTTCACACATTATAGGCAGATAAAATAAAAATTTTCAAATAAAAAATCATAATTAATTAATTATTTGAATTTTTTCGTTTCCTTCAAGCGAAATAATCCTGTACTTGCCACGCTTCTACTGAGACCGTCAATCATACTTTAAGATTCATACCAAGCTACAGTCTGTAAGTCATATCATTTCACTTCGAATTTGGATTAATAATTCAATATTCCAGGCGGATTCTTCAAATCAAATTTTAATTTTATTTTTTAACTTTTTGCATGTTGTCTTTTTCCAATAATTGCTGACCTGTAATGATACGAAGCTTCCCAACTTCCATGTCCTTAATGTCTTGCATTATTAGTAGAATAAATTGAATAAAATTAAAAATATTGAAGTTTAAACATAATAAAAACATAAAATAAAATTGACATACTAACTAACGTAAGAACTTATTAAATCAGAAACTAAAAAATAAAGTAATGCTTATTTGAGTATATTAGAGTAAAAAAATTACTAATAAATGGATATTTTTTTAGATACATTTCCTCTTTGTGCCCGTTGCTCCTCTCTTGAAATCAACTTATGCTTATATTGTTCTGGCAAAAGGGAAATTTAACTTTTCTATCACCGCCAACAGTCCCATCTCCTTTTTTTGGGACACTTGGTGCAATGATTTACCCCGCTCGGATCTTCCTGAATTGCCTGCTCTTAAATCTATGTTTTCTTCTAATATGTGTGTTGAAGTGATCATTGTTGATGATGAATGAACGATCCCTCCAGCTGTCCAGACTGTTCTGGTTGCTATAATTTCTCATATTAATCTAATTCCTCTTGCTTGAATTGGGTGCATTGTGATGATGGTAGTTTTAAAAATTTTCTAAGTGATTTTTTTTTGTAATGAGGCAAAACCTACTTAGCATAGATTTATTTGGCATAAATTCTATGCACTTCATTTTTCAACATATTGTTGAATGGCTATTGTGGGAGGATTAAAAACAGTAGATGCTCTTTTGAAGAGAAATATTTTGGTGGATGCTCTTTGTCTTCTCTGACATTCTTTTTTCGAAACTACTACTCAACTATTTTTTTAATGCAATTTTTCCTTTGATGTGATTAGGAATTAGTTCTAGGGATAAAGGATCTCTTTTTAGGCCACCTCTCTTATAGGTTTATGATATTATTAATGACAAGTACTTGAGGGTCAAAAACTAAAAAAAAAAATCTTTATTTGCTTATCACCTATGTAGCTCTTTATTGTTTATGGAGGGAAAGGAATGATAAAAAATTTGGTTATACTGCCTCCTCTCATATTACTGTTAGTCACAAAGTCAAGAAAGAAGTTTTTCTTAAAATTTCAAAATAGAAAAACAATGATCTATTGCTAGATATGCTTTAACTGTGATAAGGTGGTTGTTGGGGCACCTGTGTATTCGGTTTTACTTTAGGCTGATTTGTGTGGGCTTAATTTTCCTGTTTCATTGGCTATTATGCTAAACTTGTAAGTTGTCTGGATCCTCTCCGATCAACCTACTCTATTGCCTTATGGTTATAGATACAGGTTCTGCTGCCTTGATGCATTCTGGATAATATCTCCGCTCTTACTAGAAGCCTGCTTATTGAGTACATTATATGATGTTTTCTTTCTAGATTTTGGACATGGAAGGCTTTTTTGTAAGCCTTGGACGATGATGATTACCCTAGGTAAATTTCCAGGTCAACCCCTTGGATGGCCTTTCGACAACCAGGGGACTCTATGCCTTTGGTGCTGTCTAATATGCATGCCAACTTGAATTCTTGATCCAAAATTTTGCCATTTTATTGTAATGCTTTTTTCATTGTTAATTTTTGGCTCTCCCCCTCTTTTCTATTGGGTGAGCTTTTGTTTTCTTGGCTCCTTTATAGGGTTATTAATTTTTGACTTTGGAGTTTCTCAACTCTCTTTTCCTATATTTTTACTAGTAATTTTATAGATCATTGAATGTGATATGAAAATTTATCCAAAAAAAGGCCACCTCAATAAGTGAAATCTAACTAATATAAGATCATGGGGTTTTGAAATCATTAAGACACTTAAACGATAAAAGAATAACCTAAGATCAAAAGAATTAGTATGAATCATCCAATGAAGTGTTTTGAGAATTTGGCAAAACTTACCAAAATATCACTAAAAAAATCATAAATGAACCTCCCATTCTTACATGGGAGGATCCAAAATAAAACTTGGAGAGAGTCTATAGCTCCACCAAATATCGGCAATCATTACAAGCGACCATTATAGCCCAACTGCCATCATTGGACCATCGTGTTTGGTCCATCATCACCATTTATCTTCATCTGACTATGGTCTCCTGACCACCATTGTCCAAATATCTTTGCTAAATTATAGTCTCCTAACCATCATCACTCAACTATCTTTGCCTAATTATATCAATGATTATTGACTTCATTGCTCATCGTTGCCAATAGTGTTGATGCATGGCATCACATATAAGACATAAGCATGTTGAAGACGAATGACATCACCTATAAAGCTATTGCACACCATTTCTCGTTTGTATTAGGCTTATATACATTGTTGACAACAAAATATTATTGAGCAATGGGGAAACTATTATTGGTCTGCTCAGTTATTATACTTATACAAAATAAAAGAAGGGAAACTAGATATATGGAATTTAAACGAAGAGGAATGTCAAGGGTTGCATAATGTCAAGTGGTATGATATGATATTTCCCTTTATAGGAGGGGAAATTGGGGAATTGTATGGCTAGTGTCAACTGTCAAGCATTAGTAGTGGACTAACTACAAGCAATGGTTGTACTGGGTGCCATCATTGATCAATGGAAAAATATTGATATTAGTAGATGTTTAGGCATCAACATAGGTCTATAATGAGCCTTGACATTAACTGGAAATAAGCTTCGAGTTTATTGATGATTAACATTGTTGCGTCCTGGAATATTTGCGGCGGTAGAGAAATATATAGTTTAATGTCTTAGCATTGTACGAAGATCCAGCACACAATCAGATAAGTGAGAGGGTGTAGCATTCATAAAAGACACCAAAGTTTTTACGTGGAAAACCCCTAAAATGGGGAAAAACTACGGGGCCTAGCCCAGTTGAAAATGATTCCACTAGAATTTGAGTCAGTTACAAAGGGTTGAATCGCCTCCAAGGGCGATCAGATTACAACTAGTAATTGTTTGATAGGAGTCTGGTGTTGAAACCCGACGTCACCTGAAAGTTCGAGTGTTAGTTGGTAGTCTGGCCTTGAATAGAACTTTGGGCCTTGAGAAGAACGTTGGGCCTTCGGCAGAACGTCGGGCCTTAAGTAGAATGTCGGGCCTTGAGCAGAGCATCGGGCCTTCAGCAGAGCGTCGGGTCTTGAGCAGAATGTCGGGCCTTGAGCAGAGTGTCGGGCCTTCAGTAGAACGTTGGGCCTTGAGCAGAATGTCGAGCCTTGAGCAGAGCGTCGGGCCTTCAGTAGAACGTCGGGCCAGAATGTCGGGCCAGAACGTCGGGCCTTGAGGAGAATGTCAAGCCTTGAGCAGAATGTCGGGCCTTGAGCAGAATGTCAGGCCTTGAGAAGAACGTCAGGCCTTGAGCAAAATGTCGGGCCTTGAGCAGAATGTCGGGCCTTGAGCAGAATGTCAGACCTTGAGCAGAATGTCGGGCCTTGAGCAGAATGTCGGGCCTTGAGCAGAGTGTAAGGCCTGAACATCGGGCCTTGAGGTGGTGGTGCAACGAAGCTCTGGCGGTGGTCCGGCGAGCTCCGGTGGTTGTCCGGCGAGGTTTCGTCGGTGGTCGAGGAGGAGCTTCTTCCTTCTCTTCTCCTCTTCTCTTTTGGCTTCGGTCCCCCCTTGTGAAGAATGAGGGCTCTATTTATAGATTATCTGGAGTGGCATAGCTCGTAAATAGGCGTGAGATCAGGGGCGAATAGGGAGTGGTTGAATGGACGACCGATATTGAACCCCATGATCATGGACCGTTCGTCAGGCATTTGGAGGCCTTAGAGATGTCGGAATTTGATGATCTTGGGCTCGTTGGATTTGTCTAGTTGAGCCGTTCGATTTGAGTATAAGCTCGTAAAAATCAGAGACAGTTTGGTCACTCAAACAGTGTTATGAAGCTCCCAACAGCTCTTCGGGTCCCTAATTTGGGCTCATTTGGGCTCGGATTGAGTTGAATTTGGTGTTGTTGGATTTGTATTTCCGAGATGCTTAGTTCGACTATAAGTTTGTTGAAATCGGAGTTCAGAAGCTCCCAGATTTAATTTTTGAAGTTTTCAACTTGATTTTGCACTGAGATTCGCTCCCGTTGAAGATAATTTTTTGACGACGTATCAAGCATCAACGTTATTTGGTATTTATGATTGTCGATGGTGAGTATTGAAGTTGTTCTATTATAGGCATCGACGGCAGTGATAACAAGCATCGCAAGTGGTTACAACAAGAGTTAAAATTGGTTGATGACTAAAGTCAAATATTAACGAATAGAGTTTAAATTTTGAGTGAAGACTAGAAAATAAAAAAATGGTGCCAATTATTAGTAGTTGATTGACCACATAAAATGATTAAATTGGATGTCATTATTAGTTGATGGCATGTCATGACATTAGTAGATGATGGGGTCTTGATGTTGATTGACCTTAGCATTGTTTATGGCAAGCATCAATATTGGTGAAATAATATTATTGATATCATTTCTCTTAGTATTAAAATAAATATTTTAGGAGTTAAATTGTGTCATTATCTTTTAGCACGATGGTTGTTGCTTAGGCTCCCATCTCAAAGACCAAGAGTTAGAGATAGGCTTAAATACATAACGATTCTATTTTGACACTGTTAGTATTTTGATGTAATTTTATTTATTTTGTTTTTAATGTTCATTTTATCTTATTGTTACGGACTGGAACATTAGTGACAGTTAGAGAAATAAAAAGTTTTAGTGCCTTAATTTTTTACGAAGATCCAATATAAACAAATGATATATATGGGTGTAGCATTCATAAGAGACAAGAGTTTTTATGTGAAAACGCTTGAAAAGTGGTAAAAACCATAGGGCCTTTCCCAGTTTAAATGAATCCACTAGTGTTTGCAATTGATTACAAATGAGGCCCTTCCATAGAGAGAAGGCCTTAGCTCGATGTAGCAAATATACATTATATGAAGTGCATTATAATATAGTGAGAGTTGGAAGAATCAATGTTGACATATTTATTTGGTTGGCAAGACTATAGTCGACGGACGATGATGGTTAAAGGAACCATAATTTACTTGTGACGGAGGTCAAAAAGATCATAATCGGGTGATGGCGGTTGGAGAGACAATAGTCTGGAGATGGTGGTCGGAGAGACCTATTTGATTGAAAAAGGTATTGAGTGTTTTTCAAATGTTGATAATGATTGATATCTTCTTTCCTTATAAAGATATATCAATTATTATCAAAACTTTGACTATAAAATTAATGATATTTTATCTGAATTATCATAGTTAAATGCCTAATTAAATGATCATTTTGACCCACCGAGATCATATATAGTTCTTTCCCGAATTGGACTACGATAATCAGGATGAACTTTCAATCCTATAAATTGAACCAATTAGATAATGATATATTTGCCTTCCGGGATAATATATTGTTCATAATATCATGTTTGATCTCAAAATAAAAATTCTAGAAATAACATTCTCCCAAAGAAAATTAATCTTTTTCAAAGATCAATACCTTTTTCAATCAAACAAAAAAAAAATGGCGACTCCGCTAGGGAGTTCAATTCGGTTAAAATGACTATTTAAGCCCTTAGAGGGCATTTGGGTCAACCAGGTTGACCCATGGATTAGAATTGGGTCCATTACATTCCTAATAGTGATTAGTATGCATTAAAAAAGGTTTTGAGACTTGATAAGAAAAGGGCATGTTAAAGTTTGGAGGAAACTTCAAAATTGCCCTTAAATAACATTTTAGTTATTTTGACCCCTGGTTAATTGGGGTCAAAGTAGGTCTACCAAAATACAGCTTAATGCTCAACACATCATAATCAAGGGTTTGAGTGTGATCAGAAGGTTTGGAGAAGGCTCCAAGGTCAAGATCCACTATGTAGCAAATCTAGTGGTATAGGCCGTAAATATTTGAAGGTTTTATATCCTTTGGATTTGAATCCAATCTCTAAGGTTTGAGACCTCAGATTGAGCTCAAATTTAAAGGGTAGATATTAAGGACATTTCTAATAAATATTCAATTGATAGATCATGAATCGGTGTCATTTGACTAGGGTTTGAAGTGTTAGAAAAAATTCTGAAAAATGCTTTCAGGATGGCCTTTGAACCTTGGATTTTTTGTTTGAAAATTTGGATTTGAGCTGGGTTTTAAATTTGAATGCTTGGAATTATCTAAATCATTTATGATCATTTAGATGATTATAAGTGATTGGATATGATTGAAGCTAAATTAGAGGCTAACTCAAATTTTAAACTAAAATTGATATATGGATAGGCTTGGAGTTTGGATAGATTTGAAGTCTGGGTTTGATTTGAACATGAATTGATCTAATATCTAGGTTTGATTTGAATATGGATTGAATTGATTTGAAGTATGGTTTGATTTGAAGTTTGAATAGATTGAGGTTTGAATTGAAATTCTAGATTATGGTCTTGATTGAGGTTTGCATTAAAGATTGAGGTCTGGATTGATTTAAGGTATGCATTAATCATAGGGCTTGGATTGATTTGAAGGTCATGATTATCTTAAAGTATGTACTTGTTTGAGATTTAGATTGAATTGAATTCTGAATTGATTTGAATCTGGATTGATCCTAGGGTCTGGATTGATCCTAGGGTCTAGATTGAACCTAGGGTCTAAATTGATCTAGGATTTAAGTAGATCATATGGTATGGATAGATCTTAGAGTTTGGATAGATCCTAGTGATCTCATATAAAAATGAGATCAACAAGAGCATAGTCAGCCAGCGATGGAGTTCAGAATGATCGTAATCGGCAACGGTGGTTAAAAGGACCATAGTTGACCGGCGATAGAGGTCCAAAAGACCATAGTCAGTGATGGTGGTATGAAGGACCATAGTAGGCAAGCGATTGAGGTCATAAAGACTGGTTGGCGATGGTGCATGGTCTAAAGGACCATAGTTAGCAGGCGAAGGGAGGTCAGAAAGACTATAGTTGGTGATGGTGGTCAGAATGATCATAGTTAGCGAGCGATGGATGTCAAAAAGATCACAATTGAGTGACGGTGGTCAGAAAAATCGTTATTAGCATGTAACATAGGTCAGAAAGATTGTTATTTGGTGATACTCGATGGTAGGGCGTGAGTTAGTGGTCAACTGGTGATTAGGCATAAGTCCGGCAAGGACAGGTGGCTGGGCGGAATTCTAATGACGGTCGATGGTATGGAGAAATTCAAATGATGGTCGGTGGTCCGACAATGGTACGACGATGGTCGGTGGTCCGGTTGTCATCAAGGAAGAGCTTGGTGGCCAAAGAGATCTCAGATTTCTCATTCTCCTCCCTTCCTTCCTTGGTCCCCCTTTCAGTGAAGAATTATATGTCTATTTATAATTTTTTGAAAGTGTCATGTCCATTAAATATGGAGAAGATCAAGAGAACATTAGGAGTGGTTCGAATAGATGGATGATATCGATTCACGTGATCATGTATAATTTATTGAGGATTTGAGTGCTTTAATGATATCAAAATTCAACTATAAGCATGTTACATTTGAAGATCATTTGGTCATCCAATTTACGATTTGAACCTTCCAAATGAGCTTAGTATCCTTGATTTGGACCCATTTGGGCTAGGATTTAGTCAATTTTGGTGTTGTTGGATTTGTCTTTTTGAGACGTTCAGTTTGACTATAAGTTTATTGAAATTAGAGTTTGGATGGCTTCAAATTTAATTTTGGAAGTCTCCAACTCAGAATTTCCTCGAGATTCGTGCCCGATCAAGATAAATTTTTTATGATATATCACTTGTATTAGTGTTATAAGTAAAGAGGTGAGATATATTCTCCCTCATCCCCTATATTCTTTCTAATGGGGTAGCCATAAAAGAAGCTTGTTGGGACTCAAGAAACTTTCCTTCCTTCAAGAAATCCCAACAATTGGTATCGAAGGCTGGAGGAGGTGATCAAGGGTAAGGACGAAGAAGAGGCAACTAGCTTGGAAGGCTTTTCTTGGCTGTTCTTTATGAATAGCAAGTGGAGGAGAAGCAGATGACCGTCTAGTAGAGATTTTTTTGTTCTTTATGGACAACATATGTTTTTCTTAGCTTTGTGAAATTGGACCAGGGTGGGTATTGTTAGTAATTTAGTCCGATTTTAGTTATTTTATTTATTAGGTTCATTTTATCTTATATTAATGTTATAAGTTGAGAGATGAGTTTAATTCTGCCTCACCCCCTCTATTCTTTTTCTTAGGGCAGCCATCCAATAAGCTTGTAGGGATTCAAGAAGCTTTCCTTCCTCCAAGAAATCCCAACAAACGCTCATCATGAAATAAAAAATCCTAGCAAATTAAAAAATAATTCATTACAAGGTCCGTCGCCCTTGGCTTATGCATGTAGTGATTGATATATGATAATTAATCAGCTACAATTAATTAGTAAGATTGTGCATTATTTGGTTAAAATTAAGTTGAACTGATCTTATTTGGTTGGTTTGATTTTTTCGTTCAAATTTCGATTCAATTATTTATTATAATTTTGACTTTCTTTTAAGTGATAAAATCAAGGCATCAGTAAAAAATTATCGAATTCAGATCAATGCAGGAAAATCTTATAACGATGTATACTTGCTTTCCAATTAGTTTATATCAATATCATATCAATATATTAATTATATTATCAGTATATCACGTGCCTATTATGTCGCATACTTAATATCAATAATTAATATAGTAAATAAATAACATTAACAATGAATCTATAACGGTGTTTATATTAGTACTAGTAAATCTAGTAGTAGTAATAGTAAATAAATACTTTAACTATAATTCATACAGTAACAATGATTCGTAACATATATTTGATTAGTCATACTAAATAAGTAAGAAGTTCGAGCTATCACAGTGTATTTCAATAATTAGTAATCAATACACAGTTGGCTTAGTAAACATAGTCGTCACTCTTTGCCCGTCGACTAATAACTCTTTATAAATGCAATCTTACTCTTAAATCGTTGTATCAAATAACACCAAATTATAGTATCTAAACAAAATTCGTCGGTCGACCATCATGTACATGACAATCAATCTTTAATCAATGGGTCAAACAGTCTTTACTTGTCTTTCACACATATCATAATAAAAGTAATAAAGACCAGCTATTATCCAATCACATATTCATTTCTATTCTCAATGCTTATATTAACAACTTAAAATACCTACTAAGTAAAAATGCATAATTTTAAAGCATAACAAAATTATCAAGGATTGTGTAAAATATTATTTCAAAAATTTAATCATACTAGAGCACTATTTTTTAGAGTCTGGATGATTTTTTATTCAATTAAATTGCACAAATTCTAAAATACCCAATATACAATTTATAAAAAAAATTTCTCAAAACATTTGTAATCTCAATCTTAATAATAAAAAAAGTTACACGAAGAAAGTTTTATAAGTGCAAAGTTATTCATATTTTTTCGGTAACACAAATAGAAATTTAATTGGAGAAATATCAAAATTTTGAAAACTAAGATAGACATAATGTGACCTACCTCGATCCGAACAACTTTTTCAACTGGACTGACAGCTAAAAAGACCCAAAGCGACTCAAAATAGACGTTCTCTCTCTAAAAACTATCTCTCTCTACATCGAACTGCGCCGCACTAAAAATGAATGAAATAATGAAAATATTATATATTTCACATTTAAAAAGTAGAATTTGGCTTAGTGCAGCGACACTCCTAACGCTATGACGCTAGTTCAGAAACCCAAAATTATAGAGAATAGAGTGATGCAATGCAAGGGCGGAACCAAATTCCGTTCAGGGGGGGCAATTTAAATTTTTGGTGAATCGCACAGCCTCACTCATTCAGTCGTTCTTTTTGGTGAATCGTACAAAGGCCGCAACCGGCGGCCTCTTCGGCTCTTCCCTCTTCTTCACGCGGCAGCCGGCAAGAAGGAATCATGGCTCTTCCCTCTTCTTCACGCGGCAGCCAGCAGCCTCTTCGCCTCTTCCCTCTTCTTCACGCGGCAGCCGACAGGAAGGAATCGCGACTCACTCAGCGACTGTATTTGTAAGTTTCAGATTTTGAATTTTATTGTTTCTTCTCTAAGTTTCAGTTTTTTTTAAGCATGTGCTTATGGGTTTTACTTATTAGCAGGATACAAGCTCGCTCATATACACTGCTACCTAACGACTCTGTATTTACTATTTTACCTGTCTTAAACTCTATATATAGAGAACACTGTAATGTAATACTTGAGTAATACAAATCATCTCTCTGTTTTCTCTTTCCCAACTCTATCTTCTTTCCTATTATCTTCTTCCTGTTCTTCTTGCCGCTCTTCCTCTCATTACTTACAAACACAGTTTCACAAATTGTTTGAAGTATCCTGTATCCATTGACTTAAAGATTGATGCACAGTTAGTTTGAAGGCCAAGCACAAATTGTTTCACATAAAGCATTCAAATCTTGGTTTCAAAAATCAAAAGTGAGTTGCAATTATATTTAGTTGTTTTGTTGGATTTCACTTATTGTGAGCTCAATTAACCTGTTTATTTTGCCCTCAATTTTTAGGCATTTTTCATGCAATACGATTTATTTGCTTCTCAGGAATCATTTAACTTAAAGGATATATGTTCATTTCAATATGATTAACAATGTTAGTTTAAGTAAATCTTGAGTTTTAAGATGAAAGACAAATTTCCATCAATTTTTGTTCAGATTAACTTCTAGAGTTTTCTTTTTAAGTTGAGTTCTTTTCGAGAAATGCCCCCAATTCATCTTTTTTGTTCAGATTTTTGTTAAGATTTTTGCTCAAATTTGTGTAACTCTTCACATTCCTTCATATTAAAATGAAATTAACAATGAGCTAATCGAAGAATTTATGGAACCAACCACAATTATGTTAAGATTTCATTAACCATTTTTAAAGAACAATTTTTTTCACAGGTTATATCAAATGGAACGTTATCTAAAGAGGAAAGAACCTTTAAATTTTGTTATAAATATATTTTTTATCTTTTTATAATTTTGCCCCCCCTAAAAATTAAGGCTGGTTCTGCCCCTGATGTAATGTCACTATTTGGTGTTTGATATTGTAGCAATGTCAAGGCACTTGGACACCCAGCACTATGACGCTCAAATAGTATCATTTTTCATATTTTACAAAAATTCATTCCAAACCCTTGATACTTATTCTACAGCACACACGATCATTTTCAAACATTAAAAGACTTCCAAACATATGAAAATGAGTTCAAAACATACAATTTCAAATCTTTCCCATTTTAATTTCAAATCTTTATTTTTATATTTTTTTAGCTGCCATAATGGTTGTTGGAGGGACCGCAGTAGGCGAGCGACGGTGGCCAAATGGATCGTAGTCAATCGTAAATTGCTGATGATCAGTGACGGGGAGAAGATTCAACGGCAGTAGGCGCCCGATCGAAGGTCAGATAGCGGTTAGTGGTTTGATGACCGTCAGCAAACAGGCAGTGGTCTGACGATGATCGTCGGTCTGGCATTGTTCCGACGGTTGCGATGGAAGTTCGTCGACAGCAACGCTTGGGTAGAACTCTAAGATCCTTCAAGCCTTATAGCTCTTTCTAATTTCCAATCAAAGGCTTCAAGCTTGCAAAAGTTCAATCCTCACCTTTATGTGGGAAGTGGGGTTCTATTGATAGATTTTTTAGAGTGGTATGCACCGTAAATAAGGAGAAGGCATAGGGCAAATTCTGAGTGCTTTATCGAACGGCTCATAATGATCAGTAATCATTTAAGTTCCCTAACGATGTCAGAATTCAGTGAGCTCAATGAATTTGTCTCATCGAGCCGCTTGATTCGATTATAAGCATGCCATATATGAAGATCATTTGGTCATCCAATTAATGCTTTAAATATTTCAAATACACTTCGGTCCATTGGTTTGGACCCATTTCGGCTCGGATTGGATCATTTTGACGTCGTTGGGTTCGTCTCTTCGTGACAATCAGTTTGATTATAAGATTGGTGAAATTGAAGTTTTGATGGTCCTATATTTATTTTTGAAAATATTCAACTTGAATATGTCCCAAGTTTCATGCCCTAAAAAAGCAATTTTCAGTTAAGTATCAATTTGAGTTCATTTAGAATTAAATTGAACTGATAGAACAAAAACTCAATTCGATTAAATTTAGTATGAAAAAACATTTTACCGGTTTGATTTTCTAATTTTACGAATTGAATCTAATTAATTATATTAATCTACAAATAAAAAAGATTAAACATCAAATACACGCAGGTGTCGTAAATCAAAGATGGCTACCTGCACGTGCAGATGAATTATCCTTGTGAACCGGCCTGGGACAGATGGTCTAGTCAAACCGGACCCAGACCGGGTGTTGTCGGTAGCGGGCCCCACCAACATCCTGTATGCGGGCCGGGCAGGCACTGGCTATAATGTGCGTTTAAACTTTAAATTTACTTTTGTTCTATACATTATGACATTTTTGTTAACTTTAGATTTTATTTGGGACGGTTTTTTTCTGCTTTTTAAAATAATTTTTTAATAAAAAAATCTCCAAACGAAGCTTTAGTAATTTACACACTAAAGATTTCCTTAGGAGCTTTTGGCTAATAATTTTATTTATTTATTTTTTTTTAATATGGGTAATTGTTATTTATCATCTTTAAAGTTTAATTAAGTACCAATTCATTTTTAATTTAATAAAATAATATTTTTTTTCAGCTAATCATTAAAATAAAAAAGTAATTTTATTATTCATATGTCCCAAAAAAATTCACCTAATTCATATGGATATTGATGCACTATTTCTAATAAAATATTTTGAGAATCATCATAATTCTAATTTGACAATCCTATACTCAAACTGAGATTCTTGACAAGATGAAGCTAACAACATCAAAATTGATCTGATTTGATAAGCCCAAATCAAGCACTTGAAGTAAAGTTGGAAGCTTCAAAGTATTGATTGAAGGGTCGAACCATCTTGATAATTTGTATGATTATATTCAAATTGAGTAGCTCGATGAGACGAATCAAACAACTCAAGATAACTAAATTTTAAGTAATCAAAAACTTAAATGTTAAATGAATAGTCTAAAATCAGATGATTCAATATAATTAATTTGTTAGAGTGCATGTTAGTTTTGCGTGGAATATGTTGATCAATCTTTTTGTGCTGGTACCTCAGACCTTAATTTCATCAGTCGTGCATGTTTGTAGGTTGTAGAGGGTGGTCCTCTTGCTTGGGTTTGGGTCTCGAAATATTTTATGTGCAACCATACAATGCTATATATGTGCTATGTACTTGAGCGTGCAGCGTTGTAAAGTTTGCTTGGAGATAGACAGAGAGTGGAACGGTGCGCACTGTGACACTCCAAATCCTGGCGCTTCAGTGTTGCGAGATGGGTTGCCAGTTTTTTTCTCCTTTTTCATTAAGGGTTGGATCATTTGGTGGTTTTTTATTTTTTCCTTTTGTTTGTTCATAGAGAACGGTGCAAGAGTTAAAAGAGATAAGAAGGGAGAGAGAGATAAGAGATATATACTATTTCTCTCAAGTTTTCTTAGTGAATTCATGGTGTTGAGTGGCTTCGTAGTTTTTTACCGAATTCGAGTTTTTCCATATTAGATCCTGTAGGTCTTTCTTTCTTTGCATTTTTCTTTCTTTTTTGCGTTCGCTAAGTGATTTACTTCCCCAACAGTGCAATGAAAATTTATTGAAATTCATCAAAATGACACTCATAAAATATTTTAAATAGATCGTTACTCTCCATAGCAAAGGGACCTAAACTTTTGTTTGAAAAGATCAAAAATATCTTGGAGATCTGTATATAAATTTTATGATCTGTATATAAATTTTAAAGGAAAAAAAATCAAAAAAAAAAAATTCCAGCTCATTTTCTTAAGAAATAGTCATGCTGAAAATATATTTAATGAACAGATTATGACAAAAAGTAGACTAAATTAATGTAATTATTCATCAATGAGTCAACTTAAACCATTTTTATGGTTGGCTCAGTAAAAGAAACGCGTGGACTGTGGAGTATGGTGTCTATGGCTTCTTGACAGTTGCGTAAAACCCAACAGAAAGCTGTTGGATGTTTGTTTTGGTAAACTGTGTTTAATTTTTTGAATTAATGAAGACGTTTTACTGTGTTTTTTTTTGCTATATTTAGTCTTAAATTTAATATTGAACTACAAAATTTCATGAAGTAAAATAAATGTTGTATAAAACCCAATGAGTATAGCGGCGATATCAGCTGGTTGCCGCAGGCAAGCAGAGAATGGCTGTTGTTGGTGTTGATGTTGGTGGTGGTGGTACATGAATGGCAATGGCAACAGTTGGCGATCATAGCAGACGACAATAGAGTCGACTATGACAATGAGAACACCAACAAATACTTATCACACTACATGGGGTTGACTATATTAGTGGTGTCAATATTTAACACGAACCGAAAACCCCACTCGAATCGGACCCGAAAATTTTGGGTTATGGTCAACCTAGCTCCGGTTTGGAATCAGCAAATCGACTCGTTTTAAAAATCGGGTCGGTTTGACCTAGTAACTTGAAATTAACCCGAAAACCTGATTTTGACTCGGGAACCTATGACTGACCTGTTTTTACCTGATTGACCCATTTTTAACCCAAAAACCAAAATCTTTTTGGTTGGTCCAGGGTTATTCGGGTCTTGTCGGGTTGACTAGGACCTTAAGCGGGTCAGGTTCGGGTCCGAAAAATCGACACATTTGCAAAAACGGGTCAAGTTCGAGTTGACCCGAATAGTGCCTGTTAGTTCCGAGTTCGACCCGAGCCCGACTCGTGACCTGAAATTGACACCCCTAGACTATATTGGAGTGGATGAGAATGACAAAAAAATATTACAGTATATTCATAAATCAGTCAAATTTGATAATTTCTAAATTGATGATAAATATTAAATATTTTAATAATGTATTCTAAATTTCTTTTATTATCCTAAATATTAATATCATTAAAATCCTAATATTTGAGATACTCTTTCAAACCAAAGTTCCAAACAATACTAAAAAGGATGGAAGAGAAAGAGGGAGGCCAAATGGGCAACGCCCCTTCTCTATCTCTCTTGGGGTGGGCGAATTATTGTGTTCGGTCACTGGATGTCCAGATATCCAATCCGGTGTCGCCATATCACCCAAATATATCGAGATTCGGTGTATTTGGGTGACATGGCGACACCGAATTAATGTCCGGACGAATCCGGACACCGGACGCAAAATTTGCCCTTGGGGTGGGTATGAACTTTTAATTAAATTTTATCGAGCGGGCAGGCGGGCAGCTGCCCGTCCATCAACTGTAGGTAGACATTGAAGAGTCGAAGTATCAATCGAACTAGTTACGTTATTGTTGCTGTCCTGAAGTTACACGTGTGCTTCGTTTGTTGGTTGGTGAGCGAACTTAAATGCTGGAGCTTTCGTGGCAGTAAAATTCAAATAAATTATTATTTTTCAATAAAATTCCTTTTTATCCGATCAATAATCAGTAACTTTACAGTTGGAATGGGGAGTCATATTTATTTTTATTTTTTATTTTCTTTAAATAAAAATATGAGTTAGAGTGAAAAAAAAAATTAATTTTATTTATTTTTTTGCTCAATCATAACCTTTAAATAAGTTGTATTATTATATTTTCTTATTTTTATTGAGTTATCTAAATTAAATAACTCAAAATTTATTGAGAATTTTGGCAAAAATAATCAAAACATTCATTCAATCTATTTTATTCATGTTATTTAAGCTTCGTTTGGGACATCTTTCTTACTGCTTCTTAAAATATTTTTATACAAAAATTTTAATTTTTGTACTAAAAAGTTGCTTTAAAAAACAATAAGAAAATCGTCTTAAACGAAGCCTTAACTTGCACCTCATATAAGATATTGAATGCTTTTTTATCTTCCTTCATCATAATTAAAATTCAATCCTATAGATTTCTTACTCCATCACAATAAGGAATCTTCCCTTGATCATGCCCTTATAAAACGATACCTTCTTCAATTTTTGAGAAGATTGACCAATTATAAGTCAAGGCTAAAAAAAACATAAATTTTTAATAAGGAAAAACATTATGTTTTTTGTTTTCTACAATTGTATTTTAAAGTAAAAGGTCAAGTATTTCTCATTCATTTCACTCTTTAAATTATATATGGGTTAGTTGTGGTTTCCCCTAGTTATGAAAAAAAAAACTATATATGGGTCACCATTTAAGGCTAAGATAGAATTCTCTCTCTCTGTATGTGTTTATGTGCACGTGCACACTTGTGTATTCTAACACAACCTCTAATTCAATAATTTATCAAAAAATGACCCCAATTTAAATCAAAAGAAAGTTTTAGTTAATTGGTACTAGTAAGCAATTCAAGAAAATTTAGACATACCCTAATCAACATTTCATATATTCATTGACCTAAGTCATTAAGTTTTAGTTCTACATATTGAGATAAATAACTCATCCTGACTAAAGATTTTTATTCGTAATTATAAATTATATTGTCTAGAAGGACACCATAATCTAAAATCAAAGAAGAAACATATAATTCTTAGACAAATGTGCCCCAGCTTGCATATTTAGAAAAAAAAGTATATATAGTATGCACTCCATGTATCCAATTTTTATTCCAATCATCATGATTTTTTTGGACATTTAGACCAATTAAGACAAGCTCATACACACATCACATACACGAGACTTGAACTCAAAACCTTTTGGCTGATAGCTTAAGCTTCAAACCAACAAGCCAATTTAAGCTATGTATCATCATAGTACTTCAGTTTTAGCATATAAGTCCTTAATTAAATCCCATCCTAAATTAACCATATCTAAGGTCATGCCTATCACAATACCCAATGTGTGTAGTGAGGTCACTTTGGCCAAAAGTGCATCCTCACATGATTGTGATAAGTCCACTAAACTAGCCTATCATAAGTGATTAAATAACTTAGGGTTAAGGTACCTCAACTTATTAATGTTAGATATAAAAATATCTTAAATTATTTTGAAGAGAGTTTTGTATTTTTTATTTTTTACAATTACATAATATAGAATGTTTTAATCAATTGTTTGATTGTAAAAATTCATCAAACTCAAACACATCATAATTTCAACATTTGAACATAAAAAAAAAAAAAAATCTCCCAAAAATCAAAATAATAATTTATGTTGAAAATTTTAAAAAACAATACTTTCTAACTTTCTAACCCCTGCAAAAGTCGTCTTACAATAATATTTACATAGCATATATTTTTATTATGACAAAAATCATGCTACAAATCTTAGCAAAATGAAGAGTGAAATTATTATATAGGTAAATGTTGAATACCAAATGAGGAAGATCTTGCTTGATCTTCTTCTTGCAAGATCAAGAGAGGGAGAGAGGAGAGGGAGAGCCGGTGAGCCAAACTATGCAATTTCTTTTATTCCATGGCTGCCTATTACAAGCCTAAAAACCCTTATTTAAAGACTCCTAAGAGCTATACAAATAGCTCCACACATGGCTACAAATGCCAAAACAAGAAACCTAAACTAAAACAATCCTAAATCTAGGAACAAATACACAACAATCTCCACCTTGAGCCTAGATTTACAAAAACAAAAGATAACCACTGTTCTTGATAGAACAGCCAAAGAATGATCATGTCGGTCTCCTCCGCCAAAAAACGTCTACCGACATTCAAGCTTCACCTCCCGACAGATATCCTGTCGCACTGCGTCCAACGCAGCCAATCCCCGAGCACCCCTAGCCCGGATTCCGCGCCCTGTGCATCCACCAGCACCCTGCGCCTCAGTGCCCGCGCCCTGCGCCTCCAGCCCGCGTCCAAACGCCACAAGCTCGCGCCCGCGCCTTGCACTCATGTGGTCTCTCTCCGACCACATCCTGCACATCCACCTGTGCAGCGAGCCCTGCATCGCGTGACCGCTGCCCGGGATGATGCTGCCGCCGGATGTCGATGTCGCTGGACGCCGGACATCGTGGCCGCTGGACACCGCTGCCCGCTGCCGCCGGACGCTGCTGCCGCGCTGAAGCTAATCCCGGCCTTGCCGTGTCCGCGGGTCGGGTCGGGTTGACCCGAACCCAAAGCGGGTCGGGTTCGGGTCCGGTAAATCGACCCGTTTGTAAAAACGGGTCGGGTTCGGGTTGACCCGAATAGTGCCGGGTTATTTCCGGGTTCGACCCGAACCAGACCCGTGACCCGAAATTGACACCCCTACTACAAATCTTAGCAAAATGAAGAGTGAAATTATTATCTAGGTAAATTTACTTAGCTCAAGGGCTCGAGGGTAGGTTTTAATTTTATGTTAAAGAGCTTTTAAGATTCAATTTTTTTTTCAAAGTAGAAGATTTTAATATTATAAAATATAGGTAAATAATTCACCAAAAAATCCGTCAAATCAAGCACATATCGTGACACAAATTTTAAATTAAAAACTTTTAGAATCAACTTCGGGGCAATATGAGCTCTATTTTAATTGATTTAAAACTTGCATCCCCATGAGACAATCCAACAAACAAAAAGTCCCTCTATTAAAAACTTTTAATAATTATTTATTACATTATTTTTTAACCTTAAATAGAAATTCATTTAATGCTTTCTTCTTCAAAATAGAAAATAATAAAACATTATTATTTTTTCAATATTTTCCCATAATGATCTACTGTTGTCATGTGCATATCATTATATATTATAATTTATTTATTTATTTATTTTTCATTATAATATATTATTGCATTGTCATGTGCAAATCATTCTTCTATTGAGACCCTAATAATTTATATTATATGCATATCTCTTTCAGGAGAGAGATTATAATATATAAATTAACCTTATGAATATTGCATGTGTAAAGCCCCATATACGGCACCTAATAAATTCTCCAGCAACTACAGCTAATCGTCCTTATAAAATTCTGCACCATTCGCTGCTCCTCATAACTATAGAATGAGGGAAAAAATATGCTATCAACTTTCAAGCTACAGATCAAATCTGCTAATACCGAACAAAATAATTAAGCACCATTAGTGGCTCTGAAAATAAACAACTACAGCTAATTATTTATGTTTGTTTTTATAAACTTTATTTTGGAAAAAAAAAACAAAATGATTCCAAATAGGCTAAGGTTTCCTTTGAAACAACTTTTTTACTACTTCTTAAAGCAGCTTTTTAGTGCAAAAATTTTAATTTTTATATTAGAAAGCTACTTTAAGAAGCAACAAAAAAACCGTCTCAAACAAAACCTAAGGTTTCATTTGGGATGACTTTCTTATTGCTTCTAAAAGTAGCTTTCTAGTGCAAAAGTTTTAATTTTTGCACTAGAAAGCTGTTTTTAGAAACAGTAAAAAAATCATCCCAAACAAAGCCTTGGAACAACTTTCTTATTGCTTTATTTTTTAAACTTTAACCACAGTTTATATTTGGTCATTGCTTTTAACTGCTTTTAGAAAATTTTTGTGGCAGTAGGCTGCTTTCTATTACAACTTTTCAAAAAATATTTTTTCTCCATATTAATATTATAATCACCTTTATAAAAAGTTATAGTCATCTCAAATAAATTTTAAGTTTACAAATACAACAAGTTACGTAATAAATAAGCTAAATGTTTTTCATTTTTTTTATAATAATTGTCTATGATACGTCGTCAAAAAATTATCTTGATCGGGCACGAATCTCGATGCAAAATCAAGTTGGAAACTTTCAAAATTAAAAGTGGAACCATCCAAACTCCGATTTCAGCAAACTTACAGTCGAACTGAGCGTCTCGGAAATATGAACTCAACGACACAAAATTTGACTCAATCCGAGCCCAAATGAGTACAAATCAAGGACCCGAAGAGCTGTTAGAATATTCAAACCACAATTTGGGTTACCAAACGGTTTCCAAACATGACGTGCTTATAATCAAATTGAGCGGCTCGACGAGACGAATCCAACGAGCTCAAGATCACTGAATTCCAACATCATTAAGGCCTTCTATTGTCTGACGAACGGTGCATAATTAAAGGATTCAATATCGGCCGTCCATCTAACCACTCCCCATTTACCCTTGATCACTCACCTATTTATGGGTCATGCCACTCCATAAATCTATAAATAGACTTCTTATTCCTCTTGAAAGAGGGGGAAGCAAGAAGAGAAGAAGAGAAGAAAGAAGAAGACAAGGAAGAAGCTCCTCCTCGACCATCGCCGGACTTCCGCCGGACCACTAACGGTCCACTGCCAGTCCACCGCCTGACGTTGTTGCTCCGCCGGAGCACAACTTGAGGCCCTCACCTCCGCCGAACCGCCACTTAAGGCCCTGTGCTCCACCAGGACACCACCTGAGGCCTAGACTTCTGCTGGGCCACCATTTGATGCCTAGAGTTCTACCAGAGTACCGCCCTACTACAACGATCTTTCTGACCTCGGTTTCTTGCCGACTACAGTTATTCTGACCTTCATCGCCTACTATGGTCCTTCCGACCTCCATCAAGAGACAACGGTCTTTCTGACCTTTGTCTCCTGCCAATTATGATCCTTCCGACCTCCATCTCCAGACAACGGTCTTTCTGACCCCGGTATCCTGCCGACTACGGTTCTTCTGACCTTCGTCACCTACTATGGTCCTTTCGACTTCTATCAACAGACAACGGTCTTTCTGACCCCGATCTCCTGCCGACTACGGTCCTTCTGACATCCGTTTCCTACTATGGTCCTTCCGACCTCCATCAACAGACAACGATCTTTCTGACATCTGTCTCCTGCTGACTACGGTCCTTCCGACTTACATCGCCAGACAACGGTCTTTCTGACCTCTGTCTCTTGCCGACTACGGTCCTTCCGACCTCCATCGTCGACAATGTCCCTTCCAACCAAATAAACATGTCTATGTTGATTATTGTAACTCCCACCATGTAATGCGCTATATATGACATACATTTGTAACATCAAGCCAAGTCCTACTCCCTAAGAAGGGCCTCATTTGTAATCGACTGCAAATACTAGCGGATTCATTCAATCTGGGCCAGACCCCATAGTTTTTCCCCCTTTTTAGGGGTTTTCCATGTAAAAACTCTGGTGTCTCTTATGAATGCTACACCCTCTCTCTTATCTGATTGTGTGCTGGATCTTCGTACAATGCTAAGACGTTAAACTAATTATTTCTCTACCGTCGCGAATACTCCAGGACGCAACAGTCTACAAACAATGATTATGTACGATAATTGAGTGTATTATTATTACATTAAAAGTAAAAGAGAGTGATAATTATCAAATTATGTTAAAATTTAAGAGCTTATACTTAATTGCTCAACCTTTTACCATATGACTCACTATCAATAATATTTAAATGTTATCTCTCATCTTTATCATCATCAAATTCCTTATCAAATTCATTAAACTCTTCATAAAAATCTTTATCATCATGTAAGTTTGCAATTTGTAATAACTTTTTCCCAAATTCTAGAAAATTTTCTGCCAAAAAAATATAGCTCTATGAGTTCTTTCATCCATTTAGCTTTAAATAATTTATAATTTACATAATTACATAATGCATTTTATAATAAAAAATAATAATCATGCACAAAATCATGCGCATTTGAAAATCCTTATTCATCATAGAAACTTGTTGGAGGATCATTTCGCTTCGTTTGGGACAAATTTCTTACAACTTAAAATTTTTCTAGTACAAAATTTTTAATTTTTCACTAGAAAACTGTTTTAAAAAACAGTAAGAAAATCGTTAAAAAAAAAAAAAAAAAAGTTGCGATAAGAGGTAAGAAAGGTTTAGGCAACATAAGCTATGCCTTTAGATTCCTACTCCATAAATTAAATTTTTCTTCATTTCTCTCCATAATCTAAAATCTAACTATTGAGATAATAAACTTTAAAAATCCTCTCATATAGAACTTGAAGTTTCTTATTCTATGAAGTATATGCACTCATCCTATAAAAGATTAATAATAATGTTATTTATAAAATAACAATATAATTATGAAATATTTATGCTTGCATAAACATATTGAGATTGGAAAATAACTCATTGTTGGTTTGATATTCTTCGATAGGTGTAGCTTTACTATTATAGGGTCTTGCCCACCATCTCCTTCTATAAAATTATATTAAAATAAATAGTTTATATAAAAATAGGAATATATAAATAAGTTTACATGCACCACCATCCTTTTATGCTCAATTCATGAAATTAAACCACTATCATGAAGAGAGATATCTATGCCTTTATAATTAGAAGAGAAGCTTAGTTTTGTTTACTATGTTCTCTCTTTTGGGCATGCTCCAGGCTTTCCTAGGCTACGAAGAGGTTGGTCCATATATCCTCTCTAATCCATCAATGAATATACACGCAAATAAGCCAGACATAATCTCTCAAAATCTTTATTATTAGAAAGCTGCTTTAAGAAGCAGTAAGGGAGCTGCCAAGATCCTAATTTTTAAAATAGTTTTTTAGTATAAAAGTTTTTAATCTAAAAATTTTTATAATAAAAAGTTTCTTTAAAAAATAGTAAAAAGTTATTCCAAATAAAATCTAAAATTAGATAACCTATATAGAAGATTATGATTCATACTAAAGAAAGATAAGTAAGGTATTTAAAATAATAAATCAAAGCTTATATGATTAGAACTGCCAATACTTTAATATGGAATAATATATTTTTCATTCTTAGAAGCCTATGCACATAAATTAGGATTGTTCATATTTTGTTTATTAAAAAACAAAGGCAGAGGAGGAAAAGGATGAGAAGGAGATAATACAAGAAGAAAAAAAAAAAAAAAAAAAAAAAAAAAAAAAAAAAAAAAGAACCAAATCTTATTATCAGAACAGAACTTTACTTCCAAAAAATGTGGAGAAAGATGCACATACATGCATGCCCAATGACTAAAGAGTAGGATTCTAAAACTTGTATGCGTGAATGAAATTTTATATGCGTAAGCTTAGGCCTCGTTGGGACGTACGGCTTTCTTAATGTTTTTTAAAGTAGTTTTTTAGTACAATTTTTTTTTAAGTAGCTTTAAGAAGCACTAAGAAAGCCGTCCCAAATAAAACCTTAGAAGTTGCTTTCACTTATGTAAATAAATAATATTAAAATTAAGAAACAAATACTTAAAATTAGAAAATGAACATGCAAATTTTAGATATGTGTTATAGTGATTTAAAAAATGATGATCATATTCTAAGGAAGAAAATATTTCTACTTGTGATTTTCATTTATTTCAAAGTTAGAAAGAGACAATATTTTATCAAAGGTTAGATTAGATTTTATTTCTAAATTTAATTTTAACACCAACAAATTCACTTTATATATATATATATATATATAAAGATAGTATGCTTGAAATAATTTTTATTCACATTCTTATCATGTTCAGCAGCCCAAACAAGGCTGCTGCCACCCAAATCCTTATATAAATGCCAATTTTTTTTTTTTTTTGTAACTTTGTGCTAGATATGAACACATTTTCATCTGATTTTGAGAGTTTCGATCAAAACTAAAATGATTCATTTTGAGAGTTTCGATCAAAACAAAAATGATTCATTTAGCTTTGATATGTATATGAAAAATTTGCATGATTGATATGAATATTGAGGCAAAGTTTAAATTAAAAACTTCCCGAATTAAATTCAGGATTATCTAGGCTCAAATTTCCGCAAATGTATAATTGAAGCGAACATCTCGACAAAACGAGCCCAATGATATCAATAGTGTTCCAATGCTAGCCTAAATGAGACGAAATCAAAACACTTAATGTATAATTGAAAGTTTAGGCTTTAATTGCATGACCAAATGATCTATAAATTAGATATGCTTATAGTCAAATCAAACGACTTGATAAAACAAATTCAATGACCCTGGATCACTTAATTCCAACAATATTAAGGTACTTAATTTCTAAGCAAACACTTTTTGATCCAGGGAATCACTATGGACACTACGATAGATTATTTTTGAATTCTAACCAAATTTATTAAAATGATTCTCTCGAAAAGCTTATAAATGGAGACTCATTATCTGCACATACGAAGGGCCAATAGTTGAGGGAACTATTGAGATCTCTAGCATTTTCTATTTATCACCGTTGACGACCACCAACTATTGTCACTGACGGCTACCACCAACCGTCATCACCACCAATGAGCATTGACCACAACTAGCAATTACCGCCCCCATTTCCAGACTCCAGTCAAGATCCAATCCTATCGTTGGGTACTAAGTCTCCATCTATGAATATCTTCATTTAATCCATATATGGGAAATTATGCATTTGTTCTCAAATAGTCCTTTCCTCTTCAATATATAGTGAACTTTTCAACTATGTCAAATCTCATGGTTATGTTCATTTTCGGATTTTTCATGTTAAATTTTTTTTGGCCTCTTACAAGTTTTATTTATGAGAGTTGAATTTTAATCAAAAGTTTAATATAAAACTTCTACTCTAGCGATGTAAATTTTCTATTGCATAATAAGCTTTTAGTAAAATTTCGCATGAAATAAAAAAATGTCAAAAATTCATATATTTTAAATTAAATTTTATCAAAACTTTTGCATAGTCAATAAAGCAAGAAATTGATCACTGAGTTACATTAAAACTTTGTGGTATTATATCAACTATATACATTTTTTTCATATCTTAAATATAATTTTATATTAAATAATAAAAAATAATCGAATCCTAAAGCAATGCTAAATCGCTAAACGACAAAGCTATAACAACTGCCGGAGCTTATAATTTTATAATGAGTTTGAAGCCAAAGTTTTAAACCTTAAGCCTGTCCCTCCTAAAATTTCTAAAATACAAATCAGTGTAAAATTACTATTTTACCCTTTGAATTCTACCAACTTACCAAACTTTTTCGATCTTGGGACTCACCCAATGTTCATAATTTTTTTTTTAACATAAAAGAAAATCAGAAATCACAAGTACTATGCGGTGGCTCCGCATGGAAATATCATACGGAAACTTGGGCCCCGCCGAACCTTATCTCCAATGCTTCCTGTTAAACGATTAACAAATTTACGCGACTGCCACTCACCGATCTCTGCGAAACTATGTCGGTGTCCTCCGCACGAAAAACTTGACGAAGTCAGACGACTATTACCCGATCCGACGCATTTGATTTCTGTAAGATTCGGAAAAATTTTTATCGTAAATTACTTAGGCATCGACACGTGTATCAATGAAATCCAAGGGCAACTGACCACGCTGCAAATTTCTATTTACACCCGGTGAAGGAGTGGACAACAGAAATTTCTACGCTGTAATTATAATTTATAAAAAATCAAAATACCAGCCTAAAAATCTACGTGGCAGCATGTTATTAGTGAGTAATTACCTTTTGAGCGCATTACATGGTTTATATTTCTTTTTTGGGGGGATTTAGAAGAGAAAAGCGTACGGTCGATAGATTTTCTCGTCTCTATATCCGTCTCCTCCATTGAAGCTCGCGGACCCATTGGCACCTTTACCTCTGCTTCACCTGTTTTCTGAAAATTTGTAAAAAAGTTTAATTTTTTTGGTCTTCTTTGGATAATCCGTAGAAGAATCATGAGAAGCTCGCCGGGGATTCAATGATTTGCCCTGGCGTCATTTCTACCTAATTTTCTTCTTAAACCCTAAATCAGCTTAAAATTTTTTCGTGAGGGGCCTTTGATCGATCTCCCATCGCCATCAATCTCCAGCTGTAAGGGCGTCGCTTTCTGAGTAACTAGCATTAAGCAGTTGCATAATCACCTTTAGGTTGGTGGTAAATGAGGGAAATTCCTTGCTTTGTTTGCCCTTGTTTTGTACCTCTATTTTAAAGAAGGCTTCTCGAGCTATTCGGTACTGTGTGCTGGTTTGGTTGGTTTTTTATTGAGGGCAATAAAAGCAGAGGATGAGCGCAAGAAGAAATTTGAAGCGATTCTCCGAGCGGCGACCGACAGAAAGATGAGAGCTTGACGGCTATGAGTGGGATACGAGAAGGCGCATTACTGCATTGTGTTCAATTTGTTCATCCACGGATGGAAACTGGAAAGCCGAGATCTTGCTTTTTAGGGGTTTAAACTCCTGTGGCTAGATTTAAGGCAAAGCTTGGATCTTTGCCGTCTTTTTGTTCGACGCTCGCCTATTTGCTTGATTTTGTCCGTTTTTTTTTATTTCATAAATTCCGCTTCAATGGCTCCCTTGTTCGATTGGTGGGGAAAGGAGAGCCAACGGGGTACCCCTGTAATCGTGAAAATGGAGAACCCCAACTGGTCTATTTCGGAGATCTCCTCTCTTGACGACGACGAAGACATATCCGTTGGCGACGAGTTTGCGGGCGCACGGAAAGGCGGAAAGGGGAAAAACGCGAAGCAGATCACTTGGGTTCTCCTTCTCAAAGCACACCGCGCGGCCGGCTGCCTCACTTCGCTTGCCTCTGCTGTCGTCGGCCTCGCCTCCGCGGTTCGCCGCCGTGTCATATCTGGAAGAACCGATTCCGACTCCGACGAAAGCCCAGCTCTGCGCCGCCGCTTCTACCTCAGCATCAAAATCTTCCTTTGGCTCTCTATCTGCCTCCTCGCGTTCGAGATTGCGGCTTATGTAAAAGGCTGGCACATTTCCGCCCCTGACCTCCATAGCTTCAAGCTTCCATCTTTAGGGGTTCGGAGCCTTTTCGGTTCCATTTATGGAGGCTGGGTCAGCTTTCGCGCAGAGTACATAGCTCCTCCTCTTCAGTTCCTCGCCAACGCCTGTGTCATCCTCTTCCTGATTCAAAGCGCCGACCGCCTCGTTCTCTGCCTCGGCTGCTTCTGGATCCGCTTCAAGGGGATCAAACCTGTTACCAAACCCATTAAAGAAGACGTCGAAGCAGGGAAATACATCCCCATGGTTCTCATCCAGATACCCATGTGCAATGAGAGGGAGGTAGGCTTGCAAAAGACAAAATTTACAAAATGTGCATTGAATATTTCTTTCTTTAGAATTGTTCACCTTGGCTCTCTCCATTTGTAGGTTTACCAGCAATCTATCGCTGCAGTTTGTAACCTTGATTGGCCGAAATCGAACATGGTCATCCAGGTTTTGGATGATTCTGATGATCTGATAACACAGGCCCTCATTAGGGAGGAGGTGGAAAAGTGGGAACAAACTGGCGTTCGAATCATCTACCGCCACCGGGTCATCAGAGATGGCTACAAAGCCGGAAATTTAAAATCAGCTATGACTTGTAGTTATGTGAGGGACTATGAATTCGTCGCCATCTTTGATGCCGACTTCCAACCCACTCCGGATTTCTTGAAGCGAACGGTTCCTCATTTCAAGGTTCGATAACTTCTTGCCATTTGCTTTGTCGTTTGGGTTGAAATCTTCCTCAGCTGAAAATTCTGCTGGTGTGATTTTCAGGATAATGACGAGCTCGCATTAGTACAAGCCAGGTGGTCTTTTATTAACAAAGATGAGAACTTGTTGACCAGGCTTCAAAACATCAATCTTTGCTTCCATTTTGAGGTGGAGCAGCAGGTGAATGGGATTTTTCTCAACTTTTTTGGGTTCAATGGAACTGCTGGAGTTTGGAGAATTAAAGCATTGGAGGATGTCGGTGGATGGCTGGAGAGGACAACCGTTGAGGACATGGACATTGCAGTTCGCGCGCATCTCAAGGGTTGGAAGTTTATCTTCTTGAATGATGTAGAGGTATCAGTACAACTCATGTGTTTCTTTGCATAATTTGTTAGCATTTTTAAGTGTTTAGGGTTTAGGGATTTGAATCTTGCTTCAAATTATTTCCTTTTGCAGTGTCAGTGTGAATTGCCAGAATCCTTTGAAGCTTACCGTAAGCAGCAGCACCGGTGGCATTCCGGGCCAATGCAGTTGTTCAGGCTTTGTTTGCCAGATATTATCAGATCCAAGGTATGCATTTTGAAAATTTCCAATTTAAAATTTCATTTATTTTTTTATGACAGCTGTGAACCTTCTAGACCTATTTTTCAACTTTAACGCAGCTCACCTTGGTCTGTTGGTTGGGAGCTTTGGCTACCAGCCAAGCCAAGAGGTATTAGGTTCGGGTCTTAATGATTTTGCCTTAATTGGCCTAAATGTCTCCAAAAAACTCTTCTTTGTTTCTTTTTAGGGAAATTTACAGACATACCACTTCATTTCATGCTATTTACATATCTAACACTCAAAACATTAATATTATATGTCTACCATCCATACACAACTTTATTATCAAATATATCACTCTTATAATTCATTTGTACCATTCATACCATCCTATAAATTTTAATATTTCATTCCATGAACTCAAATTTGTTCTATGGGTGGTAAGCATATAATATTAATGTTTTTTGTGTTAGATATATAAATAGCATGAAATAAAGTGGTATGTATTTAAATCTTACCTTTTCCATGGCCATTTTAACCGAGAACCATTTGGCTGGTTAGTAGAATCTTGGTGCCAAACAAATGTCTCAATGATGGTTTTCTAATTATAAAAGTAGCTATTTAGAGGTTTTTGTCAGTTTCTAACTGGTGTTTATTGTTTAAGCTCTTACAAAATCTGACCGATTCTTTTGGATGAACTGTTCTTAAAATAAACTTTCTGCTTTTAGTTTTTCTACTTTTCTTATATATTCAGTTGGTTTCTGCATAAATTGATACCTAATTGCGGAAAACCATAAATAACAGGAACAAAATAGTAAGTTTGTTGTCTCTATCCGTTGATAATTGGTTGAATTACCATTGATGAAAACTTAATGAAGGATCTAAATAAATATAGACGTGTGTGAGTGTCTTGTCATCTGAATACTGAAAGCCACAGGCATGTTTGTTGTCTCATATCACTTTCTACACCTTTATTTTCCTGCTAATTATGGCAACCACCATCTTTTTTAAGGATTTTTTATTTAACTCACAGCTATTGCTAAGTTCTGGTCCATCTTGCTGAACAAAATACCTTTTTTACTCATCTGTTCCATTTTGGCTTGAATGCGGAATGCACTGAAGCTTAAATTGGTTTAACTTGCACCTCCATTTCATTTTTACTGGTTTTCTCATCCTAGATACTCATCTTTTGCTGTCGATAATGCTGAATTCTTTGAGATTGTATGTAACCTAGTCCTGATGATGAAATACCTATGTTAGCATGGTGGCCTTTTTTGAACTCTTATGAAAAGGTTGGAGTAGCGCAAGTGGAAGATAAGATTATAGAGAGTCGCCTTAGATGGTTTGGTCATATAAAATGACGGCCTTATGATGGCCTGGTTAGGAAAGTAAATGTATTAGATTTGACTTACATTAAGAAAGGTAGAGGTAGACCTAAAAAGACTTTGTTAGAAAATATTAGAAATGATCTCTCTTTATTAGATTTAAACAAGAATTTGACTTTTAATATGACACAATGGAGAAAAAGGATTCATATAGCCGACCCCACGTAATGGGACAAAGGCTTGATGTTGTTGTTGCTGTATTGAAGCCAATCTAAAGCTCTTTAATATATTTTACTTTTTTCAAAAACAGTTGTATCAGTATAGTTTAAAGTTGAAACTCCTATATTTTGAATGAAACTTCTAATGTGGATACTCTTTTTTATCTAATTGCTTAAAAGTTATCTTTTGTAATATTTTATATGATAAAAAGGTAATAACTGAAACTACAATGGACACTGAATTTTGAAGTTGGCAAAACTATTGAAACTCTATCAAGCTAGTATGAAAATTTTGCAATCCGACTGATTTTGAATTTTGAAATATTGTATTTTGAACTAAAACTGAAACACATTCAACTCTCTTCAGCATGCATTTTTCATCAGTCTTTGTTGCCTTACAGTTCGTACTAATCATATGTGATGAACTTGATATAATGCAGATTGCATTCTGGAAGAAGGCCAACCTCATCTTCCTCTTTTTTCTCCTCCGGAAGCTCATCCTGCCATTCTATTCATTCACCTTGTTCTGCATCATTCTCCCCATGACGATGTTTGTGCCTGAAGCTGAACTCCCTACCTGGGTCGTCTGCTACATCCCAGCTACAATGTCCTTCCTAAACATCCTCCCTGCTCCGAGATCTTTCCCGTTCATTGTCCCCTACCTCCTGTTTGAGAACACTATGTCAGTCACAAAGTTCAATGCCATGATCTCCGGCCTTTTTCAGCTCGGTAGTGCTTACGAATGGGTAGTTACTAAGAAATCTGGTCGTTCTTCTGAGGGCGACCTTGCAGCCTTGTCTGGGAAGGATCCAAAACTCCATCGTGCCAATTCTGTTCCTGATCTCGACTCCATCATCACCAATGAAGTAGCAACAAAGCTGAAGAAACAACCAAAGAAGAAGCACAATAGAATCTATCGGAAAGAGCTCGCCTTGGCCTTTCTTCTTCTAACTGCTGCGGCTCGCAGCTTGCTCTCGGCTCAAGGCGTGCATTTCTACTTCTTGCTCTTTCAAGGTATCTCTTTTCTGTTGGTTGGGCTTGATCTGATAGGTGAGCAGGTTGAGTAAGTTGAACATGTGGTGAATATTGGCATGGAAGGAGTTTTTACAAGCAGAAGGGTGGATGGAGCTATCGATCCATTACATTCAATGAAGGTAAGAAAGGGTGAATTTAGAAGCAAGCTTTGGTGGTGTAGATATAATTATTCTCAGATCTGTTAGATGCTTCAGATTCTTTCAAATCTTCTATTTTTTTCCCCATAAAATTTTGATGTTCACTTGGAATTTCACTTACAGTTTAACGAGTGTACCTGCCTATGAAGACAAGCTTGAATGTACTAGAATAATTCAATTATGTGCTACCTGGTAGATTTGTGAATATCATCATGATCATCACCATTGGCCGGGGTCGGCTTTACGAATCCTTATTTTTTTATCCAGTTCTATCAACTATGGTGTGAGTTATTAAGGTTTTTTTTGGAACGGTTTTCTTATTGCTTCTTAAAACAACTTTTTATATAAAATTTTTATTTTTTTTTACTAAAAAATCTACTTTAAGAAACAGAAACAAAGTCGTCCCAAATGGAGCCTAAATCTTCAGTAATTCAAAGTTGATAGGTCTGTGAATCTCAAATGGAAGTCATGTATTTATGTAGGCCTTGATACTTCTATGGAGTTTTCACATAGCAAATTTGCATTCATGGCATGTGAATCGCCCTTATTATCTTGTTTCCCCTCATTTAGATTTCTCCTGCTATGTTTAGCAATCTATTAATAAAGTTCAGAAGTTCGTGTTACTGCTGCTACTGCAAGGCAATAAAGTATATTAAGTTTGCTGAAAGGTACACAAGTTGGAATCATATCATAGTAAAATATTGAGGCTCTTATTCCCAAAGTACGTGTGAAGGGCTTTTGTCTCTTAAATAATTGTGCTTGTTAAGTCTCAACCTCAACTCTTATTGCATAAACAAATCAGAAGCATTCTTTAATTGAATTTAGTCAATCTGCTCTGTTCTAGGATGCTTAAATTAAGGCATTTTTAGTTATTTGTGTTAGAATTTGTGGAATCCGGTTCTTTAATCAATGTACATCTTTAGTGTACAGCGTTGCACCACTGTAAATTAAAGCGCTACAATGTTGTAGTCTTAGGTTAGAGGTAAAGAGCAGAGTGCCACAGTGCTATAAATTGGAGTGCCACTGTGTTGTAGGTTGCAACTCTACGACACTACAGGGTAAACTCAGGGACAAAGAGTGGTGGAGCATTGTGGCACTCTAGATTATAGCACCGCGACACTTCGAGTTAGACTTCTTATTCACTTGAAGGGTTTTGTCTCTTGATGAAATTAGTGTATTGTTTTAATCTATTTTATTTGAAGATTGTAATTTGAAGTGAAGAGAGATATAGAGAGTGAGAAGACATTTGTATAATTTCTGTCATTTTTTCAGTGAATTTCTTAGGGGCTGTTTGGTAGAATGTAGGATTTCATTTAAGTAGGATTTCGTAAATCCTCCAAATCCCGGATTTACGAAATCCTGAGGGGTTAAATCCTGAAAACTGTTTGGTAACATTTATGATAAATCCAATTAAATCATGTGTGACTGTTTGGCTATAAAGCAGGATTTATGCAAGGGGCTCTTACTCTAGCGCCTGGATTTCGGAAATCCCGCAAAATACAGGATTTCCGAAATCCCGGATTTCGCTCGAATCGGCGGAATTTTCCGTCTATCCCGGATTTCACTTGCCGTGAGATTTGGTTTTGCATTTTAGGCCCTTTGGCTGGATTTCGCTCAAATCCGCCTCAAATCCGGCCTAAATCCTGCTACCAAACAGCCCCTTAGTGTGGTGAGACTTTGTGTTGGCTTCTCATTTTAATTTTTTTTTCACGTTAAATTCCGGAGTTTTTATTTTATTTTTTTAGTTTCTTATTTATTTTGCTGCATGGTTTGGCACAAGGACTCCAATTCACATGAAAAGAGCAACTTTAACATCTCTTTTACTTGTGAACAGAAAATTTGGAATGAATTCTCACAACTATATTTTGTCCTTGATGTATTAAATGGAACACATGTGGGTTGTCTTATAGCTGGTGAGAAATGGATTCCAAGACATAAGAACAGGAAAGAATTGCCATAAAGCAATCTTGCCTTTATATGAATTCAAGGCATTATGGCTTCATTCATTTTCTTGATATTTATTTTAGGTTTTTAAGAAAGATGGGAGACATTTTTTATGTTATGTCTTGATGCTTTTTTTTAATGACTGTCTCATTGCCCTCCATGTGACTTGTTCCACCTTCCTTCCTCTCTATGTCGGTGACCTCAATAATAATAATAATAATAATAATAAGAGAGAGAGAGAAGTTCATAGTGATTTTGACGCCCCATAAAGAGGATTGGCTCAACATTTTGAATCTATTGACATCAAAATTGTAAAGTTTTAACACTCAAAAGATCTTAAAATAGTTGTAGGGGATGTTGATGTATATAAGAAGCTCCATAATGATAAAGGCCATGCATGTTTGGTGCTGTTGATTAGGGGTGTCAAAATTGAGTTTCGAGTCGGGTTCGGGTTGAGCCGGAATTGACCCGAGTTCAACATGTTGACCATAACCTGACTCGGTTATGTAAACGGGTTTGAAGTGCAGACCCGAACCTGATGCGTCTGATTTTCAGGTTGACCTGACCCGATTTGGCTGGACGGCATTGTGGGAAGGCAAACGTAGGACGGCATGACGGCCGGGTTGTCGACACAACGCACCGACATCAGGGCCAATGGGCAGTAGACGTGATGTGCAGGCTGGCAATGGATAGTCGATGCGACGGACGAGACGATTGGCAATAAACATGACACACTGGCAACTCGGATGCGACACGTGGGCAATTCATTTCAAACAAGTTTCTAGGTCAACCCGAACCTGACTCATTTTTTTCAAATGTGTCAAATCTAGGAACTCGAAACCGACTTGTTTACGAAATGAGTTGACCCTAACCCAAAATATTTGAGTCGGATTCAAATCGGGTTTTCGGGTCGAGTCTGATTTTCGGGTTGTGTCATGCCAAATGCTCATTTTAGTTTATGTTATAAAACATAAGCAACAATTATCCTTCTTTGACTTGGGCTTTGTTTGGGATAGCTTTGATAATTACTTTTTTGTTGCTTTCAAAAAATTTTTATACAAAAAAGTTGTTTTAAGAAGCAGCAAGAAAGTCGTCCCAAGCAAAACCTACGACTCTCTTGTGAATTGTGATCTAAAATGATGCCATCTTCTCTATGATTGATATTGTTATACTCTTTGGATACATTGATCAATACATTTGCTAATGATGATGTCAACTCATTATCCTATTGTATAATGTTAACCTTGGAAGGGTCACTATTTTTTTGCAGTTTTTTTAAAAAAAATTATGCTAAAAAATTATTTTCTAATTATTTTTTAAAAAGCTTTCGAACATCCTTTGCTTGGACAGTCCATCAAAGATCCACGTGATCGCGTAAAGATCATTTCATCATGCTTGCTCAAGCTGTTAATGAATATGCTTACTATATTCAGATTTTATTTGAGATATCTTTCTTATTATTTTTTAAAATAATTTTATAGTACAATTTTTTTTTAAATTTAAAAATCTTATATCAGAAAAAAAACAGTAAGAAAGTCGTCCCACACGAAACCTAAGGCTTCATATTAGGCTTCGTTTGGGGCGGCTTTTTTACTATTTTATAAAACAGTTTTCTAGTAAAAAATATTTTGAATTAAAAATTTTATATCAGAAAGTCATTTTAAAAAGCAGTATGAAAGTTGTCCCAAACAAAGCCTAAGTTTATAAGACTTAGGACATCTCCAACTGCAAAATCTATTTTCTATTTCAAAATATAGTAACAATCATATAAAATAATAATTTATCTCCAACCAAACTCTATTTCTAACATCAAAAAAGAATATCTTATTTATATTCTTTCTGATCTGAAAAGGCCGACAATTGTGAGGATGAAGTTCGGTTGTTATTCGGGTGAATAGCCTGAACGAATATTAGACTTGTAATGTTCACAATCGAGATAAAATACAAAAATATATTTTCATTTGCCATACTGGTTGACGCTCAATATTAACTTATATATATATATATAACAAAATTTTACTAATTTAATTTTTTTCCCTAATTTATACTATTTATCAACCAGTATCAATGCAAAAATAAGGGGGATAATTTTTTCAATGCTTTATTTTTTAGATAATAATTATAATTTTATTTGGCTGGTATTTTCTTATTACTTTCTCATTATTTTTTCAAAATATGAAGAAAAAATATTTTTTTCAACCAGAATTGTTAAATTGATTTTTCAACAATAACTTTACAATTAAATCTATAGCAGCCCGAAACAGATTTTGAGTCTTTTGGATTGCTATCATTCAGACTTTTTCTTTTTAAATAAAAAAAACTGCAATTATATTGAAAAAAAAAATTATCAGAATCTATTTCCAAACAATCTCATCATTAAATAGAATGATATACAAAATATTTAATAAGATCACAAGAACAGCTATTAAATAGGCATCCATTTATTTAATTTAAAAAATATTTTACAAAATATTTATTAAATCACTCATATGGATGGCATAGGGATTTTCTATCAAATAGCTACAACTGTTAATTCTGATTCTTTTATTAAATAGTTATCAAAATTTATGTCACAAAATTAACAAAATGCATTAGAATTAGTGCAGCACATAATGCCATTTGGAGCCTCAAATTGACTTATTTTTCATTTGGAGTATTTTTTTATTGGTTTTTAAAACATTTTTTTTTACTTTAATAAATTTTTATTGAAATACTTTTCAAGAAAATACAACAACAAGCCTTTATCCCACTACATGAGGTCGGCTACATGAATCATTTTTCTCCATTATGTCCTATTAAAAGTCAAATTCTCGTTTAAATCTAATAAAGAAAGGTCATT
>NW_021319945.1:671145-705936 GCF_001605985.2 Dendrobium catenatum | reverse complement strand
TATATATATATATATATATATATATATATACACATCATCCACAAATCAGCAAATTGAGTTAAAAACTTTCAAAATCAAATTCTGAACCATGCAAACTCAAATGGCAACAAACTTATAATTGAATTAATAATAATAATAATAATAGTTATGAATCATGACAGTCTACAACTAGTGCACTACAAGCGTGCGACACCGATAGGTAGGCGTAAGCAGGCATGTGGGCATGCCAGCTACTGAAAGCCTTATACCGCTTGAAAGTACGAGATGCTCCAAAAAGAGAGATGGATTAAGTATTTAAGAACTTATTTAACGAAAAAAAAAATTATAACTTGATGCGAAAACAAATTACATTCACAATAAAAAAATAAATTATCAATTTCACTTATGCAATTTATCATAAAAAAAATGTAGAAATAAAATCCAAAAATAATAATGGGAAGAACACGCCAAATTTATAATTGTTCGATTAAACCTTGACATAAATCCACTCTTCGAAAACACCCTCCGAGTATTAAACTAAACATTTAATGCCTATTCTCTAACCCTCACAATTAGACGAAAAAACCCTTACAAAATGACTTTCACCTTCCCCGGTGCAGCGAAAAGGCCGGGTCCTTTAACACCAAAGAGATCTTCTTCTTCCCAAAACTTCCCTCAAGACGAACATTAAATTCGATGGTACTAAGAAGCAAGCTTGCCAAAACAACCATTTGAAATCCTCTCCACACTCCCTTGAAACCCCCCCCCTCCAAAGATCTCGCTCTCTCAAATTCCAAACTTTGCACTCCCTTTCAAGATATTTTCAATTTTTTTGCATAAAACAAAATTTCAATAACTGCCAAAAACACTTACAAAGTTTTATGATAATGATTAAATAGAGTGCTTCAAAAACTCTAAAAATACAATTCAACCATCAAAGATCACAGTACAATCTCAAAAAAAGTTACATAGTATTATACTAGCAATTCAATTTACATGTTCATACGGTACAAAAATCAATTAGTACCATACAACCAATTCAATCAAAATGCAATTCGTCCAAGACGAAACATGAGAACCAAAATCATCTATGTTAATAGTGCAATACAATCCAATTCATACAATACGATCAAAATATCAAATTCAAACAAATTTTATTAACTAATCACAAGATAAAATTAGACAACATTTTAAACAACTTTTACATTTTTCTCTAATTTAATGGACAACGAACTTCCTAATTATAACACATAATCTAATCTTATATAATATTTATACTGTACAATATTACGAAATATTTAATTATTTTAGTTCCTCCTAATGAGGACTAGGAAACACATGCATTACGAAATAGTTAATTATCTCTCAGCCCAATAGTTAATTTCAATAAGCGTAAGCAGCTGCACTATACCAATCTTATTATTCCAAGAAGGTGATAAAAACCTAGCTTAAGCCTGCTGACAACATAGACATTAATAAGATCATGATAAAATTACACCCCCAACCCAACAACCATTAGAGGGTCTTGAATCAGATATTAGCAGCTCAACTCCTTCATCCATGCTTGTTTTACAAGAATAACTCTCATCAAGTTCGTATTTAAACAAGGAATGAGTAAAATAGGCTTCAAAAGTACAAACAATTTAACTCCGGCAAAATACAACAAAACTCCAAAATGCCATGGTGCTGCTCCAATCGAACTCCATTTTAAATACTTCTACGAAGTTAACAATCCTTCTCCCTTTCGCACGTCTTTTCGGTTGAGAGAGCAAAATAGCATAGGTGAACAGTACAACGCCAATATTAGCATTGCACTGTTCATCCGCAAGTAAACAACGGAAGATTTGACACTCTTAGAGCATCTGATGCCTCTCTAACAAGTCATAATGAATTTAAACAACAATAAGCTTATCTTGAATCTGACAGCATCATTTTGTACTAAAAAAATAATTTTATAAGATAACAAAAGAACTGTTCCAAAAGAAAACTAAAAAGTTTATTGAATACACACAAAATGACAATCATATAAAGCTTAATGAATTATAACAAATGCTAATATATTTGAACAGCAACATTACAACTTAATCACAAGCTAACCACACTTGCTATAGATACCGTTCTTACAAAAGATCTCATTTTTATTCAAACATCAATCACACCACTTAAATAAGGTTGCTCATGTTTATAAAAATGACTTGGGCAATACTTAGCACCAATGTTAAGGCACCCCAATCAATAACCCAACAACAAAAATAAGCTACATGTTTTCAAGGATTCAAGCTTAGTTTGAGGAGCAATTATTAGGTCCTTTCACTGGATATAGAGGAATGTTCGATTTTAGGCAAAAATAGGTCAAAAAGTACAAATACCGTGTTTTTTAAAAAAACTCGATATTTTTACAAAAAACTCGGTATTCGCACTTTTTTAGGCAAAACCGAACCTTCCTCTAAATCCTTGCACAGGACCAAATAAAAGTTCTAGTTTGAGAAGTCTTTTTTTTTTTTGCTTACTAAAACAACTTCGTAGTATAAAAATTTTAATTTTTATATTAAAATATTGCTTTATGAAACAATAAGTTTCATAATAAAACCATACTGATTACTCTCACAAACCTCATTGGCTTTGTTATCAAGAACTTCAAAGTCATTGATCTTATCAAGCATATTAAAACTCAAACCAACACATGCTAAGTATCATTTGAGCTCTTTTCTCTTTACATCTTGGCCAAGACTACAAGAGCCCTTGAAGAAGCTTGGAATCGCCATTAAACAACACATAAACAATTGATCATTATCATTAATACAAATCTTCTTAAAAAGTGATTTAATAATGATTCTCCTTAACAAAAATTGCAATCCCTTCATCAATACAATAAATAATGATCACAAATGTCACATCACTCGCTGAATCATAGCTTTTTATATACTTAAGCAATCAACTAAGGTAAGCTAATTAATGGTTTACATGTAATTGATGGCCTCAGACATCCAAGGAAGGAATATGTTGAAGCAGCATAAGCTCTCAAGCCTGGCAAGACGAAAGCTCTCAGGCGGCCACTGCGAATGTTTGAGAAACAAGCCTTGAGTCTGTCATCACAGGCTACAATTACTGTTCTTAATAATAAAAATCCTTATAACCTTCACTTACCTTTTAGAAAAAAGTTTTTCAATTATAAAGCAAGTAACATAATTTTACAAACGAATATATAGTATTTTTGTTCATGCTTAGCTTAGAAAAAAAATCACGAATTATGTCGATTTAGTAGATGAAAGCACGAAAATACAGAAGCATGGTTGATTAGCCTCAGACATCCAAGGAAGGAAATTTGTAAGCAGCAAAAGCTCTCAAGCCCGGTAAGGCGAAAGCTCTCAGGCGGCCACTGCGAATGTTTTGAGAAACAAGCCTTTGGTTTGTCATCATAGGCATACTCTTCTTACAATATCGCAAGATTACATAACAGATTTCTACAAATAGATAAATAATAAGTTTACAAAACATATTAATCAACTAATGGTGCTCATATTCTATGGGTGATTCGGTGTCTGTCATGCTAAAAGAAGCCTTGCAATTCAGAACGAGGAATTTTTTATAATCACAGCAACCATGAATAACTAGCATTAGAATGAGGACAAAGCAAAATAAAATTGTATGAACACATAGATTTGGAGAGAGCGAGGGATCTAAAGATCATAGAAGACGAAGAACAAACCTACTAGAAAAGTATCGAAAGAAGAACATACTGCGAACTGATAAATTGAATCATTCACCGTTCATTCTATGAAAAGAGAGACAAATTTTCTGCAAAAACTTCGAGAGAACAATTGATAAAGAAGCTCCTGGAGCTAGAACGAAAACCCTAAGAAGCACCAGGGAAAGTGCGGCGATATGTTGAGGCTGAGAGGTTAACCTCGGATTTATAGAAGAAAACCCTAGATGACCTTCAACAAGATGGGCTGGAACAGTCGGGGTATAGCCCATACAAAATAGCAGGTAAGCCCACAATTATGGGCTTTTCTAAATGTATTCGTTAGGCTTTTAGCATAAAGTATGTTTGTAGGTTTGAGAATATTAAAAAACAAGGCAATATATTTTAGGATCTATGTTGCACCGATACGGATACGGTGACACGGATACGACACATTACGGATACGGGACACAACAATTCTAAAACATACAGGATACGACATTATAATATATAAATCATATATAAAAAAAATGAAAGCAACATCATTTGTAGCATTGTATCTTATAATATCAAAATAAAAGTAATTATTAAATATTTAAATGTCTATTACAACAAAATAAACAAAAATATAAATTGTCTAGCATATGAAGTTTTTAATTAAAAGTACAAAGGATTGACACAATTAATCCACATGAATTTGAAACATTAATTTTTTTAATAAAAAGTATAGATATTTTACGCCTATGCCGGGGGTCCAAGGGGGCACTGCCCCCTGGCGGGGTTTGATCTGCAGTACCGATAAGTATCGAGCGGTACCAAGCAGTACCGAGCGGTACAGAGTATAGAGCAGTACTGAGTTCTAGTATCGCTCGGTACCGAGCAGTACCAATAAGTACCGAACAGTACCAAGTACCAAGCAGTACTGAGTTCTAGTATCGCTCGGTACCGAGCAGTACTGAATACTAAACAGTACCGAGTACTAAGCAGTATCGAGTACCAAGCGATACGCATGTCTGATACGCATGTCCGATCAAATTTAAATAATATTTTAATTGGACATGGCAAAGCCGTATCCGACACGTATCCATGCCGTATCGGAGGCGTACCCGTATCTGACACGTATCCGATACAGCATGCCTCATAAATATGCGTATCCGTGCAACATAGTTTAGAATATTCTGATTAAATTTAACTCAAGAAATAAAATATTCATTTTATTTTTTTCTCTCGACAAGGGAACCAATGCATAAAGATATTCACCACTTCACTCAACTTATGGTTAGAAATACGTCACTTTTATTAATAATTTCTCACTTATGTTAGATTTTTTTTATGTACATGAAATTAGAACTTTTTCATAAATTTATCACATTCAAAATAACGGCTGTAAAATAATTCAAATTCCAAATAAAAAGAAATCACCGGTAATTGCTTACAATTAGGAGTATCAATATTTGATCCAACCCAAAAATCCGGATCGAATCCGACCCGAAAATTTCGGGTTCGGGTCAAGGTTAGGGAGTTCGACCCGTTTGTAAAACCGAGTCGGGTTCGGGTTGACCGGGAAACCCGAAATCAACCCGATTTGACCCGTTTTAATTAATTTATGAGGGTTTTAATGAATTTTTATGAAATAAGTAAATGATATTTTAAAAAATTATAAACATTATTGCCCAAATTAAATTAATGTTGATTTATTTTAAATTAATTGAAATAAATCTTACCTTAATTTGATTTAGATTTAAATAAATTGAATTAAATAAAAAAATTTAATAAAATATACCCGAATCGGGTTGGGTTCGGGTTGACCCGGACCCAAAGCGGGTCGGGTTGAATAGTATCGGGTCAATTTTGGGTTGGACCCGAACCCGACCCATGACCCAATTTTAACAGTCCTACTTACATTACTATTTAGCTACTCATTGCATTATAGGCCAACGAACATACCCCTAAACCCTCAAACAAAATAACACTTTTAATTCAAAATTTTGTTGTCAATAATAGTTAAGAATTTTTTATGGAGTTAATTGATAGGACTCATTACCACTAGATTTTGAATAAATCCTTTAATGCTATTTTGTATACTAAAAATTTTGTCCCACTTGCTGAGAAAAAAAAGTTAATCATAATTTAATAATAGTTATATTTTACATCAAACTATGATATATAATCATTTTAGAAAAAATTATCATATTTTAATTATATATAAATATAATTGATACGCCGTCAAAAAATTATCTTGATCGGGCACGAATCTCGATGCAAAATCAAGTTGGAAACTTCAAAAATTAATTCGGAGACTATCAGAACTCTGATTTCAGCAAACTTACAGTCAAACTGAGCGTCTCGGAAATAAGAACCCAACGACACCAAATTCGACTCAATCCAAGCCCCAATGAGCACAAATAAAAGACCTGAAGCGCCGTTGGAAGGTTCAAACAACAATTCGGGTTATCAAACGGTTTTCAAACATTACATGCTTATAGTCGAATCGAGCGGCTCGACGAGACAAATCCAACAAGCCCAAGATCACTGAATTCCGACATCAATAAGACATTCAAATGTCCATCAAACGATTCATGATCAAGGGATTCAACATCAGCCATCCATTCAACCACTCCCCATTTACCCTTGATCTCTCACATATTTACATGTCATGCCATTCCCAAAATCTATAAATAGAGCTCCCTCTCCTCTTAAAAAAGGACCCCCTAAGCCTAAGGAAAAAAGAGAGATCAGAGATCGCTCTTGCTTCCTTGCCTCCTCGACCACCGCTGGAATTTCGCCGGACCACCACCGGAGTTCCGTCGAACCCCCGCTGGTCCACCACCGTCGGACTTTCACCGGACCACCACTTAAGGCCCTCACATCAGCCGGACCACCGCCTGACGCCATTGCTCCGTCGAGCCACCATTTAAGGCCCTCGCCTCCCCTGGACCACCGCCTGATGCTGTTGCTCCGTCGGACCACCACTTAAGGCCCTGACCTCAGCCGGACCACCGTCTGACGCCGTTACTCCGCCGGACCACCACTTGAGGCCCTCACCTCCGCCGGACCACCGCCTGACGCCGTTGCTTCGCCTGACCACCGCCTAAAATCGTTGCTCCTCCGAACCACCACTTAAGGCCCTCACCTCCAATGGACCACCGCCTAACGCCATTGCTCCACCGAACCACCATTTAAGGCCCTCGCCTCCGTCGGACCACCGCCTGACATCTTTGCTCCGCCGGACCACCACTTGAGACCCTCACCTCCGCTGGACCACCGCCTAACGCCATTGCTCCATCGGACCACCACTGAAGGCTCTCACCTCTGCCGGACCACCGCCTAACGCTGTTTCTCCGCCAAACCACCACTTTAGGCCCTCACCTCCGTCGGACCACCGCTTGACGTTGTTGCTCCGCCGAACCACCATTTAAGGCCCTCGCCTCCACCGGACCACCGCCTGACGTTGTTACTCCGCCTGACCTCCACTTGAGGCCCTCACCTCCACCGGACCACCGCCTGACGCCATTGCTCTGCCGGACCACCACTTAAGGCCCTCACCTCCGCAGAACCACCGCCTGACTCTGTGCTCCGCCGCACCCCCACTTAAGGCCCTCACCTCCGCCGGACCACCGCATGACGATGTTGCTCCGCCAGACACCACCTGAGGTCCGGACCTTTGCTGGACCACCATATGAGGTCCGGACTTCCATCGGATCACTAGCTAAGGCCCAGACTTCAGCCGTACCACCACTTGAGACTCTTTGCTCCACCAGGCCACTACCTAAGGTTCGGACTTCCGCCGGACTGTCACTTGAGGCCCCGAGCTCCACCAGGCCACCACCTGATGGCCCGGAGTTCTACGGAAGTACCATCCTTCTACTATGGTCTTTCAGACTCCTATCTCCTACCGACTACGGTCCTCTCAACCTTCGTCGCCTACTATGGTCACTCCGACCTCCATCACCAGACAACGGACTTTCAGACCCTAGTCTCTTGCCAACTACGGTCTTCCAGACTCCTATTTGCTGCCGACTATGGTCCTCTCGACCTCCGTAGCCTACTATGGTCACTCCGACCTCCATCACCAGACAACAATCTTTTAGAACCCGGTCTCCTGCTAACTGCGGTCCTTCCAACCTCCATCGCCAGATGACGGTCTTACAGACCTCGATCTCCTGCCGACTACGATCCTCACGACTTTTGTCGCCTACTACGGTCCTTCCGACCTACATCACCAGACAATTGTCTTCCTGACCCCAATCTCCTACCAAATACGGTTTTCCGGACCCCCGTCTCATACCAACTACGGCCCTTCCAACCAACCAAACATTTATATTATTGTAACTCCCACTATGTAATGCGCTCTATATGATGTACATTTGTACCATCAAGCTAATGCCTTCTCCCAAGGAAGGGCCTCATTTGTAATCGACTGCAAATACGAGTGGATTCATTCAAACTGAGCCAGGCCCCATGATTTTTCCCCCTTTTTCAGGGGTTTCCATGTAAAAACTCTGTTGTTTCTTATGAATGATACACACTCTCTCTTATCTGATTGCGTGCTGAATCTTCGTACAATGCTAAGGCATTAAACTATATACTTCTTCTATCGCCACGAATACTCCAGGACGCAACAATAATAATTATTAATAAAATTAAATATATATTTTTTATTTTTATATTAATGATAACAATTTCAAAGAAAATCCAAGTTTATATAAAATAGAAATATATTATAAATTATCAATCTAACTTTTGAAGCCTTATTCCTCTCCTAAATTCTAAAAATCCTCTTAGCATCATCAAAATATATTATTGTGAAAAATGATAAAATGCTCTTTACATTTGAGGCCAAGGAAGATCTTGTCATAAAAGGGATAATGTTATTAGAGAATCATTACAAATTTATATTTTCATAATCACTTTAGATGCACATTTAGTAGAAATGAATAAAGATCTAAAGAACACGTCATTTGCATTAGATCCTCGAGATGGATATCGATCATTCAAAATTTTAAAGAAAAAAAAATTTATGTTCAGATTAGATTAGTCAAGACAATGTTACAAAATAAGATGGAAGAGATTTTTCTTGGGAATTCATTCATAATAATTATTGAAAAGGATAATGCAATGAGTCTTGACATAGAGCATTTAATTGATTATGTTGATACAATGAAGAAATATAGGCATGAATTTAGGGGGTGCAACCGAGTCAAGCCGATTCGCGAGCCTGCTCGGGCTCGACTCGTTAAAAGGCTCGAAAAGTCGAGCTTATCGAGCTCTCGAGTCAAGCTCGAACACAAATTCAAGCTTATTGAGCTCGAGTTCGAACAACCACCAGCTTGACTTGCAAGCTGGTTGAGCAGCTCGCGAAACTGTGGGCGGGAAAATGAAATCGGAGCTCAGGTGGGTGGGAAAAAGAAACTCGGAGTCTGAGAAGACCTTGAGACGTAGAAGACTGTAAAGCACATGATGTTACCTCATGACAGAGCAGTGAGATGCAACCTCAGGAGCTCGAGCAGACCTTGGGGCTGAACTAGTGAACACGAGATGCAAGCTGAACCTCTAGACAGTGAGACTTACGCGATTAGACCTCAGAGAGGCGAGATGCGACCTCGAGACCTCAAGACTGAGCTGGCGAGCGTGCCCTCCGGACCTTGAGCATACCTCGAGATGGAACTAGTGAACGCAACCGAACCTAGGGAAGAGATTCGTGAGCTGCTCAACGAGCCGCTCGACGTGAGATCAATCCAGCTCGATCTCCACTCAACTTCGAGCTTGGTATTTGACAGTTGAGCTCGACTTGAACATCCCCTAACTCGAGCTCGACTCAACTTATTTGCACCCCTAGATGAATTTAAGATGCCTAACCACAATGGCTAGATTAAAAGTTTAATTTTTATTATTTTATAGGTTAATCTTACCTAACATTTTTCGTTTACTTAGGCTTCGTTTGGGACAGCTTTTTTATTGCTTTATAAAACGGAGTTTTAGTACAAAAATAAAAAATTTTGTATTAAAACTCCGTTTTAGAAAGCAGTAAAAAAGCCATCCCAAACGAAGCCTTAATTTAGCTCAAAAAAGTTGAAAATTTTATTTTAATTCCCTTTGTTGATTTTTTATTTTACTACCACTTTTCTTAAAATATGATTCAATCCCGGGTTATGATATACTTCAAATAAATTGTGCATTCTTAAGAAAATAAATAATGAGTATCAATGTTTAAATTTACGCAATTGGGTATTGAAGTGTTTCTTATTTGAGAGACGAAGCGAAAGCCTTAAAATAAAATAAAAATTATGTAAAGTGAAAAAAAAAAGTGAAAAATGATTTTTTATGCAGTGTATGCCTAAATAACATTTTAAAAAATGACATATTAATTTTCTATTAAATTATGAAGAAACAAATTTGCATACATATGAAACAAAATATTAAATGAGACGTAAAGTGTTAAGTGATAAATTGCATGAAATAGAATCAAAATTCAAATATTTCAAGAGAAAGACAACATAAAATATAGAAATTTCATAAAAATATCATATACTATCAAGTTCAACTCAAAATTACTATCTTTCTCAGTTCGATATTCATGCACATTTAATTACTAAAAAAATTGAAATAGTTGACAACAACTCATAAATCACTTGTGCTGTCATCACTAATCGGATGCCAATTCGAACGCATCATGTCACTCAATGCACTGTGTAATAGATGATATAGCGGGTCCCGTAATAATTTCAATATACACATGCAATCATACTGTAACAATCGTAGGAGGATGACTAGCATTCCATTCAAACATATGCTCCTACTTAATGTAGCATTTTCATGTATTTCTATATGTAGACATTTTAAAAGAAAAAAAAAATATAAATTCTAAACTATCCATCGCATACTGTCAAAGTACATTGCATTTAATAAAGGAACATACATTTACCTGTCTAAAACACCTAAAAGAATATAATTTCTATTAACTAACATTAATTCATTTTCATTAAATTAGCATTTTAATATCATTATTTTTGGATTTAAATAAACCCTAAAATTTTAAAATACAGATTTTGGTCTAATCCTATGATTTGCCCTTTTTACCCATTTACAATTGCATAATTTAATTTAAAGTAACTTAACTTTTTTTTGTTTTGCCCTAAAACCCCAAATTTGGAAATCTAATTTCCATTATTTTTATCACATATTCATGCTAAAACCTCCCGTTTACCTAATTAACACTTGGGTCATACTTATTTTCAATTTTTTTTTTAAATTAAAGATTAAAAAAATATAAAACTGTGAAAAATCCAAATTTTCTCTTAAAAATATTCCTAGGATTATTAGGAATAACATTTATTAAGGCATCCTCAAAGAAATCGAATTTTGAAAAAGCCATTATTTTAGAAATCTCAAAATATTTGGAAGAAAATTAAAATTAAGGTTTAAAATTCATCATTAAGCTTCCCTAAACATTATCCTTTTAAAATTTTCAAATTTCGGAAAACTCTAGATTTTCAACCTAAGAAAATCAAAGCGAAAAGAAGAAATCTTTGGTTTAGGAACATACTTCTTCTTTCTTAAGGCTTCCCCTTCGATTCCCCCAAAAATTGTCGGCCGCCGCTTGCCCGAAGTCCCTTGCCGCCTCCCTCTCCCTCTCTTCAGCCAAATAAGAAAATACACAGGAAATGAAGGGACCAAAAGTTTCGGTCCTTTTAGGCTATTTGGGCAATTGGGGAAAAGCCAATTTATGCATGTGCCCTTACATGCTTAAGATTCATTGAGAGTAGGATGAGCTATTTAGTAATTTGTCTTTAAATAAACTTTGTCAAATTTTAATTTCAAATTCATATGAAATTAACCCTAAGTCCTTCAGACCAAATTTAATCAAAATTTGATGTAAAATTTATAAAATTTGTTTCGTTGAACTCTGAAAACTTCGAAAATTCATCTATTTTCGTCGCGGTGAATCACAACGTGTCGCGATGCTATGATTCGACATTTTCAAATTTTACATCGAAAGGTCAATATTTTATGTGATCAAACCATCTAAGACAACTCTCTCTAATCTTATTTGGCACTAGAGCTACTCCAACATTTTCACGTATATACTCGTTTCGCATTCTATCTCTAAAAGTAAAGCCACTAATCCACCTGAGCATTCTTATATGTGCAACTCGTAACTTATTTTATGTTTCACTTTTAATGCCATCATTCTACACCATAAAGCATTGCAGGTCTCATCATCATCATATAGAATTTTCCCTTAAATTGGAAGGGTATTTTTCTATCACACAACAGCCTGAAGCATTCCTCCAATTCAACCATCAAAATTGAATTCTACTTGTAATATCCCCATCTATTTCCATCACTTTGAACAATAAACCCTAGATGTCTAAAATGAGATATCATGATCCAAACTATGGTTATTAAAATGTAGAAGTTGAATAAATTGCAGATCATAGACTTAGTCCTCCTAAGAAGTAAAACTCTCTCATGTCAGGAGGAGAAAGATTCAAATAAGCATATATTGTAGAGGGAATACACAGACCATCTATAAAGCTTAGACTATCCTCTATGGCAATAGTTCATAGGGGCAAGTCATAAGGGATGAGAGGAATTAGTAATGGATTGAACTTGACCAAAAAAGGGCCATCATGAGGCAATTTAAATGGCTCCACATAGAAAATCACTTACAATCTAATGCTGCATTTTGATAATGTAAGATCTACAGTATGTGCTAAAAATATGACAAAACATTTGACAATGCAAGCAGAGCCTCCCTCCATTCTATAAATCAGCTGAGGCATGCAAGAATGATAAATTATTCATGAACAAAATAAATATGTGCAAACAGACCAAATGAAAAATTGTAAGCATGAATTTAACTCTATTAGACCGTATTCAATGAGTTTGACTTTGCTTATACACTACTTTAAAGTGATTTTGGATTATCTGATAAAAGTTAGAATATCTTCTGTTTAATGTCCTGATTGATTCAAGGATAGTTCAGTAAAAAATGCGTTACAAGGAATTATTAAACACATAAATTGCATAATCTGTAAAAATGAGAGATGAGCATACTGTAAAGGTCTTCATTTCCCAAACACATGTAGCTAATCTTGGAGGTACTACTTGTTATTGCAAGAGAGAGAATTCAGCTCTTCATTTCTTTCAAGTTAAAGAAACAAAATTCTGCTCCAGGATACAAAATTCATGATGTCAACAATGTATAAAACACTAGTAAGTTGACAAAAGAAGAATGCCAGCAAATTACTGTTGCTGGATGAAATATTTACATAGGCATAAGCTACCACGGTTGTGAAAAAAAAAACAAGTGTAATGGCTTTCTATGCATGCATTCGGGGATTGGGAGAGAGCAGCACCTTCTGAAAAAAAAAAAAGAAAGCTGCGCCCTTTTCCTATTATTTTCGCCACATTTGGAGCCCCAATACAGAAGGATGAGGATCGAGTAGCTGGGATGCCATTTGAAGCCTCAAGCTGAAAGAGCGGGGATTTAGGTTTCGTTTGGGATGACTTTTTTACTGCTTCTTAAAGCAGTTTTTGAGTGCAAAAATTTTAACTTATGTACTAAAAAGCTGCTTTAAGAAGCAATAAGAAAGCCATCCTAAATGAAGCCTTAATGTTGAAAGCTATGGAGATTGATTCCTGCATGAGACAATAAAACCCCACAAAATAGCTTTATGTTGGTTGGCTGCAAAATAGAGAACTTTGAACTAAGCTAATTCATGTATTGAAGTTGAAGGAGCATAGATTCTGTGAGATGATGAAGCAAACTAGCCATGTACATATTATGAAATCTTATGGAACAGGAAGTGAAACAATCAAATGACCTACCTATAGCAGATCAGGCAATTCTACATGCACTTCCATAAAAAGAAATGTTGAGAGCGGAAAAGTTGGTTATATTTCATTAAAACAATAGAAAATATCCTCAATTAGAGGATAAAATTATACATAAAAATATATCTATGGTTAATTGACTAATTAAAAGTTTCCTATAATACTACTTTCCAACACTCTCCTTCAAGCTAGAGCAGAGATATCAATTAGCTCTAGCTCGTCACATAACTTGAAAAATTAAAGTGGACTCATAACCTTGGTAAAAACATTTACTAGTTTTTTTGAACTAGGATCATAAGGTGTAACAATCTTCTTTGTTAGTAATGCTTCTAAAATAAAATAGCAATCAAGCTCAATGCATTTTATTCTTTTATGAAACACATGATTACTAATAATGTAGATAACAACACGGTTGATATAATTTAAAATGAGAAGTTGATATATTGCAAAGCCAATTTCATTACGAGGATTTTAACCTACATCATTTCACATATAGATTGTGCTATGTGTTTGTATTCATCAACAACTCTTGAGTTTTGCCACCATAGTTTGCTTATTGTTCTTAGATATAACAAAATTGCCTCAAACAAAGATGAAGTACTCAGATATGGACCTAGCATAGTCAACGTTTTCCTATTAACATGTCAATAATTTGTATAAGTCATTCTCGTGATTCCTAGTTTATTTGAGGAAACTAAAACAACTTCACCATGTTTCTGTTTAAAAGTTTGCATAAGTATGCACAATCCCAACAACAACTGATCTATCTGGTATAATGACAGTCCGACCAATCTTTAATAATAAGAAACAACTTCAAAGAACTTACCTTTATCTATAATTTTCTAAATGCCAATAAGTTTTTCAATCACTTTATTTTTTAGAAGTTTGTATGTGTTGACTAACAGCTCAAAAAGCAAAGATATATCTGGTGAAATGGCAGAGGGTGCATAGATTTCCAACCAATAATCGATAACCAGGCACATCTTCAAAAATCTCCTCTTTATTTGTAATTTTTTTGCTTGTCAATGGAGTGTCAATAGTTTACAACTAACAAATTAATTTCTTCAAAAAAGGCATTCTAAAAGACAATGGTAGTCTTAATTTGCTGTGGATAAACTCGATGCCCGAAAAATCCACCTAGATCTTTAGTCAAAAAAATATTGAATGTAGTACTTTAATTCTATGAAGGTATAAAGGAAATGAATAGTAGGATCATAAGAACAATAGTATTTTTGGAAAATAAGCCCAAAAAATATGTACCCAATGACACAAGGAGAGAGTTGGCTGTCAGTACGAAAGGAATGAACAAAATATAGGCATCCGAAAACTTTATGAGTAAGAGAAAATGAGGACTGCCCAGGATGCAAGACAGAGTGGGGGTGATGTTACCAAGAATAATTGAAGGGAGATTATTAACTAGATAGTAGTCGTTAACTCAGCATCACCTTAGAATTATTGTAGAAAATTCATTTGAAACTTCAAAATACGGACTAAGTGAAGTAAATGATGATGCTTATGTTCTACAATCTCATTTTGTTGAGATATATGGAGATGAGGCTACTGAATGATTTTATTATCAACACACAAAAAATCAAGTTAAAACTGTATAAATTCCAAGGAATTATCAATGTAAAGTGTCTTGATTGTAATAGAAAATTGAACTTTAATTTCCTGATAAAATCTGTGAAATACATATCGACCCTAAGAATAGCAATTAAATAAATAAACCTAAGTAATACGAGAAAGATCATTAATAAAATAAAAAAATTTAAAACTCACACAGATAAGCAACGGAAAATTTTTCTAGTGGGGCATAAATTAAAATTTCCAAATATGCGCTCAATTTTTTTCATCCATGCTTGAGACTGACATTAATAGCTTTAAAGCATGTCTTATTCAAACTTATTATTTAAAAAGATAAAATATAATATAAAAAAAACTAATAATTTATAATGCATATTCTTCATATTCTGAAAAAGTTAAATGATTATTTTATTATCAATACAATCAAATATTTATTTCTCAATATAAATGATTAAAAGTTACTCATCAATAATCTCTAATTTTATTTTTTTGTCAATTTTTCATAATAGGTATGATAGAAAAAGCTCTTTCAACTTATTTTCTATGCAATGATCTTAAAACAAATTCTAAATATTCCATATAAAAATCAGAGCTATAAAAATTGTTTCGCTCCCACAGGCCCCCTTAGCTTCGCTCATGCGGATAAGGATATAAGACTTAGTGATGCAGGACTAATTAGATGCGATGATTATTTAGTCATTTAGGCATTGCACAACTCTTAGATTAGAATAAATTCCGGAAACAATTACTTAGCAACTCTCAACGAAGATTCAAAACAAATAAGGAAATGATTTGCTTAGGCGAATTTACATGCTCTGAATTTTGAAACTTTCAAAATAGATAAGAACAACACACAACGCAAACAGTAGGCTTCAAATTAAATCCCTAATCTAACAATGAGACGTAGGATGCATAGAAGATTACACTCAATTCCTACAAATGACTAAGCTTGGCAAGAGCAATTTGTAGGAGCTTTCGTGATTACAATCAACCAATTGAGAATTTAGAGTTAGAAGAAATTGAATACAAATGGAGAAGAGGAAGACCTTTGCTCAAGAAGACATGGAGATCCGTCACTTGATGCCTTTAACGTCTTCGTCCATGGCTTCCTTTGATGCAAATAAGATGCGTCTCTTGAATAGTCACAAAGAGAAAGAAGTTTCTCTTGATACTGGGTTGGGAAACAACTTCCAATTGTAGCTCTCAAAACCTGAATTTGAGCTCAGATTTTGCTCCAGAAATATGAGAAAATTCTCAGATTTTTTATGCACGGGATGTGCTTGGAAGAAGAGAACTCAAGGCATTCAATGGCTTGGCCTAAGGAGAGGAAAAGAACTGTTGGTGAGAGGGGAGGATCGGCAAGGTAAAGCAAATCCAGGAAACAGGAGGGGCGGCGGGATGATAAACGGTGGAGAGGGAATTGATTTCCTGATTTAATGTCTTAAATTAGGAAATCAAATAAATTAAGACAGATGTAGGGAATTTCGGCTAAGTGATAAAGGGGGAATTTGAAAATATTCCAAAGTGGACTAAGAGTCAATTAGGAAATAATTCCTCATTGGCCATAGAGGGGAGCCGGCAGTAAACATGGGTGAGGGGGGGAATTAATGAGAGGATTTTGATCTCCTAATTTGGTTTTAGGCTTTAGGAAATATTTAATCAAATCCAATTTGAATTAAAATTTCAAAATAGATATGAGTTAAAACTTTCCTAAAATAGGTGACTTAAATTAGGAAAGATTTTGAAATTCAAACTTGATTGATTTTGAATTTCAGAATTTTCCACAAGTGGTCTCCAACCTAATTAGGAAACTCAAAGGTGAAGGGAAGTGGAGTGTGGCCGGCGGCTATGGGGCTAGGCCGGCGGCAAGAAAAGGTTTTGGGCAAAGTGGCCGGGGCTATGGGGGATTTTAGTGGAGCTTGGTGTGTGGAGGAAATTGAGGGAAGTTTGGTGGAGTTGGACGTGACGAAGACGAGTGATGGAAGGTGGCGAGGGAAGACGAAAATACAAAGAGAAAACCACGAACCCGGCCGTATCCAAGGTTGGTGGGTGATGCGCCAATCTCCCTCTCCAAGGGATCTCTCCAAAGCTCTCTAAGAACTCTCAAATGCTCTCAAGCACAAGTGCAGGAAAAATTCTTAAATTCATTCATTCATTCATTAACTTGAAAATAAAACAAAGGGGCTTTAAATAGCCTCATACAAAAGACTCTAACTGACATGACACAATTGCCCTTAGGCTTACACATGAGCATTCCCATACAAAGGGGTACAAAGGGAAATAAAATAAACACTCATAAGCAAATAATAAAATGCATGAAAACAAAATACATCGACTCAAAAATATAACGACTCGATCGTGGCCGTAGATTGGCGGCCACGTCGCTGGTAAACTCTCCATGATTATCTGATGTCCCCATCACTTAGACCCCAGAGTAACCTCAAAGAGGAAAAAGCTTTTTAAAGAGAGCAAAATGTTAAAACTTAAAATATAAGATATAGGCATGAGATTTTTTTTTTTTTTGAAAGGTGGAATGAATGAAATTTTTTACCTTCTTTAAAGTGTCGTGAAACACAACAATCTATGCAATAAAATGTTCAAGACTATTAAATAACCAACAACAACACCATAAAACATTTATCCACTATGTGGGGTCAGCTATATGAATCATTTTTCTCCATTATGTCATGTTAAGAGTCAAATTTTCATTTAAATCTAAGAAAAAATAACATTTCTAATATTTTCTAACCAAGTCTTTTTAGGTTTTCTTCTACCTTTCTTAAATTAGGACAAATATAATACATCTACTCTCCTAATCGGGTCATTGAAAGGCCGACGTTTTATGTGAACAAACCATCTAAGACAACTCTCTCTAATCTTATCTGAAACTGGAGCTACTCCAAACTTTTCACATATATACTCATTTCACATTCAGTCTCTAAGAGTGAAGCCACTCATCCACCTGAGTATCCTCATTTATGCAACACTTAACTTAATTTTATACTTCTCTTTTAATGGCCTACATTTTGCGTCATAAAACACTGCAGGTCTCACCACTATCTTATAAAATTTTCCCTTAAATTTGAGGGGTATTGTTTTATCACACAACAAACCTGATGCATTCCTCCACTTCAGCCATCTAACTTGAATTATACTAATAATATCCCCATCTATTTCACCATCACTATGAACAATAGACTCAAGATATCAAAAACGTGTACTCCTATTAATGACTTGATTGTCCAAAGTCACAATCCCCACAGTAGATATATTATTATTAAAATTACACTCCTTGTATTCATTTTTAGGTCTACTCAAACGAAAACCGTAATAAATCAGATGCTTTCCATTTAACAATTTTTATGGTGCCATCGTGAGTCAAAGGAGGCGATCAAGATGTTAAAGTTTGTCATGTGACCCAAAAACGAACTAGAATGCCCTCACCACGAATGATAGTTGGTATGATGTGATGCATGAGTTGAGTTACACAAGATAAAAAGAAAATTGAATAATAGCTTAACCGTTTATATAATCATGCTTCAAATTAAAATCGGCTACAAGAATTCGACGTGTTCCACTTTCTTAGGCAAAGGAATTACAAGGAAAATTAACCATACAATTTAAGCCAATACAAAGGGAAACGTAAAGTTAAAAGCTAGTGATTTGAATCCAACGATTAATAAGGAGTTGTTCACCTTGAGGACTCTTCTCTCTTTCCTACGAAACTAGGTTGAACGGCGGAAGATCGTCCAAGCTAGAAGTGAGGTTGCCACGAGGAGGGAGGAGCCAATGAACGTCGCCGTGGAGAAGGAACTCAGAGGTGGAGGTGGCACGGTGGGATGACCTTCGATGATCCACGTGTAGTCGGAGAATTGGTCGTCGATGGAATCCACTAGTGTCGGTAAAATCCGATCCAAGTACTCTTCGACGGTATTGTCGAAGCCAAACCCCACATCGAAGAAAGGAGATCTTAAGACATGAATATTTCCGTAGATGTCGTAGAAGAGCCCGTGATCAACAGCGGGGTCTGCCATACACCATGGATTTGAAGCCGAGCAATCACCACAAGCCCAAGGGGAGGAAAGGGCGGCTTGGAGAGGAGGAAGAGGGGAGGCCGGCAGTAGAGAGAGGGGGAAAGATGTGGTTCGCTGTAGAAAACTGAAATTAATTTCAGTTAAAGGGATTTGGGAGGGAAAATATTTGAGATTTGAATTTCCAATTAAATGCAATTAAAGCATTAATGGAAATTTCATTAGGGTGAGGCCTAAGGGGGAGCCGGCGGTAGGGAGAGAGGGGAAGAGGGAGTTTAAAACTAAAATTATTTCCAGTTTTAGTATAATTGGAGGGAAAATGATTTGCACTTAATTTGGATTTCAAATAGAATGAAGGAGTTAAGTGCATAATTAATGAGGGATCAAGAGAGGGGGGCCGGCAGCATGGCTAGAGAAAGAGGGAATTAGGGAGAGAGGGAGAGGGGTTTCCAAACATTGAATGATGACTAGGAGAGTTTTAAATTAAATCCAAATTAATTTAATTTTGAATTTGGATTTAATAAAAAACTTCCCATATATAGAATTTCCAAATTTGGAAAGAGTTTGAAATTTGAAATTCAAATTTCAATTCGAAATTTGAAATTCAAATTTCAATTCGAAATTAGCGGAGAGGAGGTGGGTGGAAGGAGGTCGACGGGTGGCTATGTGGCCGGCCAGTGGTGAGAGGGTGGACGGCGGGGGGGGCGGCGGCAACAAGGGGCTCGAGCTTCTTTGCTTCCTCGTCTTTGCTTGGGATCTTCTATAGCGGAGAGGCAAGAGATTAAGGATTGCAAGCCTTGGATGATTTCGCCAAGTGAACTCACAAAGAGATCACAAAGAACTCACTAAGAGATCTCAAAGATATTGAACTCACAAAGAGAACAAAGCATAAGAAAATTTCATTCAACAATTCATTACCTCATACAAGAAACAAGAGCCATATAAATAGGCTCCAAATGAAAGCAAGTACAAAAGTATAAAATGCCCCTCGGGCTACAAGAGAAAACTAATACCCACAATGGCAAAATGGGAAAAACTGAAAATAACGAAGTGATATATGAAATGCAAATACAACAAGTCATCAGTAGTAAAGGCCCTCCATCATGGTCGTCGATCTCCGGTGTCGTCTCTGATAAACGCATCGGAATCTCCTGTCGATGCCCCCATCATGGTACCATTAAACTTGATAATCCTATCAATGGCGAAGGAAGGTTATATCTCAAGGACAGAAGGAAAATCATAACACCATGATAAGAGATGCACGTAGAAACAAAGTGAAAATCACATCAAACATGTAAGGAAGATTGTGAAGTGGTGATTCAAAGCAGGAAGAGAAATACACATAAAATGAAGTGAGGGTGTTGTGTGTGCTGACAAATGAGAAGTCGAAAAGGAGTGAATTTATAAGCAAGAGGGAGCAACATAGACATGGGCACAGTCAGAAGCAAGTGAGGCAGCAACGTGCAAGCGGCGCAACATCAAGCGAGCATGTAAAAGTCGGCCAAAGCAAGTTAGCAATCAATGAGAGCACAATAATAAACATTGCATGAGTTGAGCAAGCAAGCGTGTGAATGAGCAAAGGAGGGTGTGTGTAGAGATTTGAGCAAAGTGAGTTTAATCCCGACTCATTAACGAACTCCTAAGTTGAGCTTATCGAACCACAAGCTTAAACTCAATATCAAATTATAACTCGTATATTAAACCAGATTGTGTTCAAGTTAGATGAAACTTGGCTTGTCGACTCTCAAGCAGGTAAGATTATAACAAATATTTAAATCAAATTAGCATTTCTCACCAATTTAAGTTAATTGTAAATCCTGATTCCCAACTACCATAAGTAACAATAACTCTTCTTCTTCAACTGACGTTTGTTCAGACGATCAATTGATGCATTCTCTGCTTAGCCCCTGTTGTGATTTTCTCTTCTTTTTAGCTGTGCTAGTCTTATCAATCCTTCTCTAGCGGCTTCTACCAAGACTTTCTCTTCTTCTCCAGTCGTTGGTCTCGTCGATCCTTCTCAAATGAGCTACTGTTGTAACCTCCTATTTCCAGACACTAGTCTCGTCAATACTTCCTCGTGATTCTCCTTCCTAGCAATTTTGAGCTCAAGCTTGAGAATATGAGCTCAACTCACACTTGAAATTAACCCAATTTTGTGACAAGTCGAACTCAAGTTAACTATAAATCCAACTCAACTCAACTCGTTTACACCCCTAGGTGTTGCGAGCAAATAGGAAAGAAAGACAAGATTCATGATGAGAAAAGGGAGGGTTTGGGGACAATACAATAGATGTCATTGTATTAAACTAGCTCTAATACCATATTTAAGTGGAGAAAATTTTGTCAAATTTTATTATTAGTGTTCCAATATATAGACAACTATGGCGAACACAATAAGCAAGAAATAAAGCATAAAATAGAATTATGAGAATAATATCATAAATAGAAAGGTTTTTATGATTAAGTGGCTAACTAAATCTTTCCTATGGTACAATTTTCAATCTAGTACTTTCCAACAAGGCAGTGGTAGCATATCCCAAGCATCCATTTGGAAGATGGGAAATTTCCACCCGTGTTGTCCAAAGCAATACCAAAGTAAAATGTCTAATCATATTGTTTCAATTTTGAAGTGATCCTGCATTTGCCAAATAACCATGTTTCAAGAAATTGATTGATAGGTTCTGCATTCCAATAAAATCTTGTAGCCAAATTTATATGCTATTGCTGCGCTAAAATTTGAAGAAATAGAGTATAAGGGCAGACGATTGACTGATGTCTACATGAACCACAATAACCATAAAGGTTATATTTAAAGAAGATCATTATAAGATGTGATACTACAGTACTTGATGAAATATTACGTAAAAGCTGATGAGCCTTTAGCAAACTAAACTCAAAATGGCCTTTATTTGTTTGACAATACTTAACTCTATATCTTGCTGAGCTGCAGTCCATCCAGGCTCATAAGCTTCAAGAAAGCCAAGCTTTGACTTGTTAGGAAGGTCATGGGGATGAACAAATGGGACCCCTGGTGGCCATCCAATCTCCATTCTTATACTTCCACATGGACTGTCCCGCGACTGTAAGTGACCTTCACATTCTTTTAGATTGCAAAATCTAAGTTTGATGCCCTTCTTGTCAGCAATATCCTGGACACGTTCTTTAAGGACTCTTTGAGCTTCAAGACGTAGTCTCTTAGAAGGTGGCAATGGCTTGCATCTTGTGCTATTCTTCTTCCTCTTCATGGGTTTCATTGCTACAGGAATACCGATTGCAAAAATAAACAAAAAAGGGGAAGATCAAGACTTCCACTGAGGAATACACAAGAAAGAAAACTTAAAAGAGAATCCGAAATCTATTTTGAATCAGAAAAAAGATTGAGCAATGGTTTAACGTAAAATGAATCCAACAGTATATGGCAATGAAGAATCAAAATGACATAAGAAAATAAATTTGATAGGAGGACCTTAAGAATGCCAAATGAAAAACAAAGAGCAGGTCCATAGACAGTAGTCCGCAAACCATAAAGTGCGTGATAAGCAATTATGGACTTTGAACTAAGAGAATCAACAAAGCACAAAGTTGTTCGGTTCTTCTGAGCTTTGAACAATGTTCTAAAATTTGGAAATATACAGCAGGCATTGTACTAATCACAAAGCGAGGCACAAGTATGGAGGCACAGGAAGGCACACAAATTTGACTTTATGAGTTAACTCTTCACCCCAAGTTTATCCTACAAACCTTCAAGAAAGCTAATTAAATTATTATTATGATAGACCGGGACCGGCCTAGGTGGGCTGGACGAACTAGCCCAGGGGGGCTGGTTTATTTCCTAGCGGCACTACAGCAATCGGCCCCCTTGAGGGGCCCAGTACTTGAATATGAGGGGGCAGTTTAGGCAGGTTATTATTTAGAGAGGGGCAATTTAGTAAATTAGGGTTGTATTTGTAAGTTTTAAATAGATGAGATTTTCTAGAGTTAGGGTTATCTGGTTATTTGCTAAATTTTGAGAGTTCCTAGGGTTTGCTTGGGCTCTAGCTGCCGGGTAAAGATTGGGAGAGACGGATCCTCCTTTCCAATTGAGGATGCATTGTATCTAGTTCGTTTCTTTCATCTTTTATCAATAAAAAGGTTTATTTCTGGTTATTTCTTCCAAATTCTTCTCCAATCTATTTTTGCAAGTGCTAGAATTCAAACTCAGCAAAGAGAATTCTTGTGCCTACAAGCGCTTCATATCATATTATCAACAAGCTTCCTTGGATGGCCTAAGTGATGCCTAGATTTGTTGGGTGTGCCCCAATCATCCCCACAAAGTTCTGGAGCATTCTCCAAAGGTGAGTCCTGAGACGCTTCCCTAATATGCCTTTAAACACATTTCTTAATAAATAAAATGAATTCTGACTCACCCCATTTATCCTCAAACCATACAAAGGAGAATTTAGTCAGAAGTCAAAGTTCATCAGCAATTCACCACAAAAGCACAGTACTAACATTGGTAAGCAAATAAATTTATTAAAATAATTATTCAATCAAGAGAACCATAAACAGCACGTTAAACTTGCAAATATACATGTATACATAAAAACACATACTTCCATTATACGAGCTCCATAAGTGAAGCATCCAAGAATTTAGATACAGAACTTCCTTTGCAGTTCAAATGAAGAATGCCAGTTTGCCTGCATGCTGCTAAATTGGGAAAGTTTATTTAAGTATTCTGCAAGGCTCAAAGTGGTCAAAACTCATGTAGCTCTTGATTTCTAAGTTGTCAAATGTCACCATCATTCGCTTTCTAAAGTATAAAGTTTCAACAATTAACAAGTTCATGGTTTAGTGGCCGGCTGTAAAGCAACAAAACCTTTGTTATAAGATATAATACACTTTGAATGAGAAGTCTTTTTATTGTAACTGAAATAAGATATCAGGGATCAAAGAAAATTTGCAACTTTATTGGAAGCTATGGTGAATGGAATTTAAAAAAAAATGCCTGAAAATTGCAGGGGTGCTAGCTGACTAGGGCTTCCCTCACCCAGTTTTCCATCAAATTTGCAAGTTATCAAGAACTAGAAGTCATAGAAATTGAAAAGATGGAACAACGTAATTGCATTAAGAAGATCAACTGAAATTTGAACAGTTGCAAATTAAATTTTGAATTGAATTTTAGTTTATTCAATCGGAGCGTGTATTTATATATCTAAGATATTACTAGTTCATTAAGGATGCAATGGGAAATATAATTAGTAGATTTACAGTTATATTTTTTATTTTAGATATCAAAGGGTCTAGAGTTTTCTTAAAATGCATCTAACATAAATAAAAACACGAGCAAGAAAGGCCCAATTTGCAATTTAATGACTTCAATTATGCAAAAGCTTCATCTCTTTGGATGAGAATTGAAAGCAAAATGTGTCTTAAAAGATTAAAGTTGTCCAAACTAAAATTTTGCAAGAGATTTAAATGTTTTTAAGAATAATATTATAGGGTTTAGGTTGAGATAACGAAAAAAACGGAGTAGCTCCAGTGGCAAATAAGAGAGTCGTCTTAGATGCTTTGGTCACAAAAAACATCGGCCTTCTGATGATCCTATTAGGTGAGTAGATGTATTAGTCAGACTTATGTTAAGAAGGATAGAGGAAATGAACTTTTTTTATTAAATTTAAATGAGAAATTGACACTTAATAGGACACAAAGCAGAAAAAAGATTAATGAAGCCAACCCTACATAGTGGTATAAAGGCTTATTGTTGTTCTTGTCGTATAATATTATAACCAAAAAATGATATGAATACAACCAGAGTAATTACAAAAAATTGCCAAACCAAAAAGAGAAATACAAAGATAACAAGATAACCAAGTATTCAACATACAATGGATCATGTAAGCCACAACAGAAAAATTCATTTGGATCATCATACTTGAAGCATAACGAATATAAGAAGGGGCAATAGATTTTTTTTTACGATTCCCATCCCGTCTAGTAAATATAGAGCATCTCATCAACCAGACTATATTGAAGCTCTAAATGCTCGCATCTAAATCATAAGGCTAATGAAAATCATGATCATCACTAAATTCGCAAATTGGAGGGAGTTGAATTATTCCAATAACAAAAGATCAGTCTCAATTCTAATACCAGCCAATGATGAAGTGTCTATCTCAATAGGACAAGTAGGGGCGGGATTAACTGTCTTTAATTCCAAGGGAGAGATTAAAACTCTTTTCAAATTCTGAGTGCAGGCCTGATTTGATGGAGTATCATCCATTAAAGAGATAGAAGGTCGAATCTAAATATTTGACTGTACCTCTTACGCCTTCAGATTTTCTCAACTTTGGATGAGCCTTGAAACAATTTGATAATTTATGCCCAACAACTGCATGAAGAAAAATAGGATGAGAATGCGTTCCAATTCACCCATCTGCCATTATCCAAAAAACAAAGTTCCAGTACACATCTCATTTTCAAAATGAGAAACACCATCTAGGTCCACTAGAACTCCGACCATAAAAGGTTTAAAAAAATGAGCAGTAGCAAAAACTACGTGCAAATATTTTCCAAATTTATAACTCAAAGAATATAAAGCGGACTAGTTGAAGTAATGCAGTCGAAGTATCAAGAATGAGATCAAAATAAGAGTGATAGGGGGTACCTCGAAGGAGTCAAAATGGGGGACCATTTTAGCATATGTATCAGATAACCATTAAGATAGTATGAGCAATAAGAGAAAAGTCTGGTGTAAATTACTTCTAAAGATAGTCATATGATGACATGATATGGGTTGATAAGCCCAACATAATAGTCATCCACCAAATATAAGCCAAACATGAATTTGTGAATTATATCTAGGTTGGGTTAGTCTACAGATAATTTTTCAAAGATAAAAAAAGACTTGGCTATAAATATTAGAAATCACTTTTTTTATTAAATTTAAATGAAAATTTGACTCTTAACAGGACACAAAGGAGAAAAAAGATTCATATAGCCAACCCCGCATAGTGGGATAAATGCTTGATATTGTTGTTGTAATAAAAAAAAAATAGCCTGATAAAAGCTTGATATGTTGTTGTAATCAAAAAAGAAATTAGCCTAGCAAGTACAATAATCTCATCAAAGAAAATGAGCATGTTTCAAGGCTATTTTTGTTGAATTGTTGTTGTATCATAGTGAAAAAAATAATGGAAAATAATTTGATGAAGAAGAATGTAAACCTAAAATGTTCAATCCCCCAACCATGTCAGCAAAAAAACGTCGTGGGTGAGCAACTAGAGTCCAAATCCACAAAGGAGAGGAAGAAGAACGAGGAACTTCAATGAAGCAAGAAGGCATCGAGATAGGATTTGATGACGCAAACCTAGTTGGGGCATCAACCATACCCCTAGGTGCAATCAATGTGGGAGAATGGAGAGTCATATTCAAGAGCGAGGAGGGGGGGTAGTCTGCATGTGCCATCCAAAGAAGGTGACGATACAAGTGGCAAGAATTTAGAAAGAGGAAATGAGAAAATAATCCAAAGAGAAGAACATTGATTCCCAGACAAGGGAAAAGGTATGGCTGAAACCTACCCGACAGAGACAAATTTAGGAAAAGTTGAAGCAGGGGTGAAGCCCCTCACACAAGTGCAAGACAAGGACAACACAAGCAACTGGCTAGTAGAACCAACGCACGGAGTCGAACGATGCCGAAGCCACAGACAACATAAGTACGCCAAAGGCACGAGTGTGTGGCATAACCTTCAATATGATAAGAAGGCAAAGCCTCGAGCGAGGGTGCGAGTCATGAAAAGAGATGAGGTTAGGATCATGGTTTAAAATTGCGCAATATGAGGCTCGCCTTGAGGCCCGCCTTTGCGCAATTCCAGTAAAAAATGCCTCGATGTTTACGCCTCGAGTTTTTGTTATGAGGTTTGCGCCTCAACTTGGTTGAGGCCCGCCTCACCTCACTGGCATGAGGCTTACGTCTAACGCTATATATATTAAAACTTACATAAATCTTGAAGTAAATGCCCGACATTGGACTCTATAGGAGGGAGGAAGGGGAGAGAGCAGTTGTAACAACCAGAAAATCAGGTAATTATATCTTTTAAAATTTAATAAGTTTAGTTAATATATTCTAATTACATTGTTAGATAGATTAATAGCTAGTTAATAGTTATTTATTATTCAATGAATTTTGTATTAATATTAAGTAAATTATTAAATGAAATTAATTATTGAATAGTTGCTTTCATAAGATGCAAGTGTGAGATGGCAATTAGATGGCAGTTGCTATGTATTCTGAAGAGGTGTTACGTGGGGCTCTTATCCCTTCTTTCATTTAGTTTCACGCAAGCCAGAAGAAGCATGGCACTGTGCTGTGTAAATTTTCGTTAAACTGAAGGCAGTAAAGGATCGGCTTATTGCTTTGTTGAATTTCTTGATTGGCAAAATCCAGAAAATCCTATACCTAGTGGCGGCACAGTGATCCAGAAATCACTGTAGTAAATTCATCCCAGTTCCGCCATAAGCCATTCGCAGAATCTCCTGTAGCAAATTCGGTACAGTGCCGCAACACTGTAGAGAAATTCGATAAAAGAAATGTTGTGCGGGTTTGGAAATCAAATATAGAGCAGGAATTTGGAAGGTTTGGAAGAAACAGAACCAAAGAAAATTTAGACAACATGAAGGAGAAAGTAGAATGGGAGGAAAGCTGAATGCTAACGAAAGATCAAGGTATTGTGCCAATTTGGGTAAGTAAAGTTATGTTTAAATTCATAATGATTACCAAGAAACTTTTAGTATATTATTCATGTTTATATTGAATTCCACAGCATGATTTGAAAGTGAATTACAGTAAAGAGTCCTATTAAAACAAAGTTAAGAGGAAATTAGGGAAGAACGAATTGAGGTAAGAAATTCAAATTTCTTTAATGATTTGTGTGGAAGTTTAAAGGATAAGGAAAGTTTCTAAAGAAGTGTATATCAATCGAAATTTTAGGATCCATCAGATATATGCAGAAAGGAAGTTTGGGAGAGTTTATCAGAAGAGAAGATTAAGTGGGGTAGAATTGGAAGAGGCAATTCATCAAGAATGTAAGTTATGTAAAGTTAATTACTGATTTTTTTAGTATATTTATTATGTCTTTTCAATGATCTGAGTAAGTCAATATATTATGAATATTTACGTATTAACCATGAGATTGTATTGAGATATTCGTGTTAAACAAATGTCTTTTATGTGGAAAAGTGAAATTAATATTTGATCAAGTATGATGTTTCAATCTTTTTAATAATATGTTAAAGAAAGAAGTTTGCATTTGTTAGATAATGCATATTAAACTCTTTTTGCAACACTTGTACTGTTTTATAAGTGGTAAGAATATGAATTATGAATATGAGAGTTATTGAATATTTATTTAATAAAGATTGGCTAGTTTATATTATGATATCTACATTTTCAGGTGGGCAAAAGGGACCCCAAGGAAATGGATACCTGCATAGCAGGTGGGGCAAAAGGGACCCCTATAGAGGCAAAAGGGACCTCTATGAAATTCAATGGTGATAATGCCAGATTTACCTGGGCTCTATTGAATATATTAAAATATAGCCAAATCTTTTAAAAGATTAAATATTCAATATATATCTCAAATGACATAAAGGATGATGTTTAATATGATGCTTTTGATGCTTTTCAAATAATGATAAGTTGGTGCAATGATTAGCTCAATATTGCATTTCATTTTATCAATTCATTTTTATTATTATTTAATTTTGCATAGCTTATGTGAGCCTCATAGCTCACCAGAACTTTCTTCTGGCTGTTTTTACAGGCAAAGGAAAAGATAAAGTTGTTGTTGATTAGATTTTAAGTACCTCAATGTTATGTGTTATTTCTATATCTGTTAGTAAGGATTAGCTAAGGGTATGTAAACACTCATTTGAAGTATTTTGTTTGGATGTTCCTTAGTAGCTCTGTAATATGTTGTGGATGTTTAAAATGTTAAGTACTTCAGTTAATGTATCAATGAAGGTTTATGAGATACTTCGTATAGTTATGCAAGTGATTAACTATTTTCAAAAACTTTCAGGAAAGAAAATGATATGTTTTAGCTGTTACACTCTACAGTACTAGTCAAGGGTACTGTGGGGTGTTACAGCAGTTCATCATAATGATGATTCAAATGAAGAACCCCTTAGTGATGACAGTGCTGATGACTTATGAGTTCTTATGTGTTATGTCATTGGTATTTATTTTTAGAAATTGGAATTATATGTTAATGAAAAGAATACTGGGATTTGGGAAAGATAGAATTTTGAGTTGAACTATATTTCATGTTGTCTTATTATTGGAATATTTTGATTTCACTTTATATCTTATGCTTTTTTATGTTTTATATTATTCACTCATTAGTATATAAAAAATTTATCATTTTATGTTTACGCAATATTTTGATTTTGAGGCTTACGCCTCAAAACGCCTTGCGGCTTATGCCTCGCCTCACGAATGAAAAATGCCTCAATACCCGAATACGCAATTTTAAACATTGGTTAGGATATGGTGAGCCATGGAGAGAGTGCACAATGAGCATCGAGTACTCTTGAGTTTTTTTTTCTCCTCCCACAAGAAATCTAAGATTGAATAAAAATTTACGCAAGGATCACTAGGATTCACACCAACACCAACACTAACAACAACGACATCAAGTCTTTATTCCACTATGCGGGGGGTTAAAAAGTTGGCTATATGAATCATTTTTTTTCTTTTGTGTCATGTTAAGAGTCAAAGTCTCATTTAAATCTAAAAGGTCATTTCTAATATTTCTTAACCAAGTCTTTTTTGGTCTACTTCTACCTTTCTTAACATAGGCCAAATCCAAAACATCTACTCTCCTAAAAGGGTTATCGAAAGGCCGATGTTTTATGCGTCCAAACTATCTATGGTGACTCTCTCTAATATTATCTGCCACTAGAGCTACTCCAACCTTTTCACGTATCTACTTGCTTCGAATTCTATCTCTAAGAGTGAAGCCACTCATCCACCTGACTATCCTCATCTTCGAAACACTTAACTTAATTTTATGCTTCTCTTTTAATGGACAACATTCTGCTTCATAAAATATTGCAGATCTTACCACAATCTTATAGAATTTTCACTTAAATTCGAGGGGTACTTTTCTATCACACAACAAGCCCGATGCATTCCCTACTTTAACCATCCAACTTGAATTTACTATTAATATCCCCATCTATTCCACCATCACTTCGAATAATAGACCCAAGATATCTAAAATATGTATTCTTATTAATGACTTGATTGTCCAAAGTCACAAACCCCCCACTAAATCTATTACTACAAAAATTACACTCCATATATTCGATTTTAGATCTACTTAAACGAAAATTTTTAGACTCTAAGATTGACCTCCATAATTCAAGTTTTCTTCAACTCCCTCTCTAGTCTTATCAACAAGAATAATATCATCAACAAAAAGCATACATTAAGATGCGTCCTCTTGTAAATATTTAGAAAGAACATTCGTGACTAAGCAAAAAGATATGAGCTTAAAGCTAATCGTTGATGTTATCCAATTGAAATAGAAAAATACTTGGTCAAACCACATTATCTTTGAACACAATAGCTCCTGCATACATATCCTTAATAATTTGAATATAAACATTATTAACTCCTTTTTTTTCTAGAACTCTCCAAATCATTTCTCTTGGAACTTTTTCATATGTTTTCTCTAAATCAATAAATATCATATGTACAACCTCTTTATTCTCTCTATACTTCTTCATCAAACCTCTCAATAAATATATGGCTTCCATAGTAGACCTATCTGGCATAAATCCAAGTTGATTTTGAGAAACATTAATATCACGTCGTAAGCTATTCTCAATAACTCTCCTATGGTTTTAATGTATGACATATTAACTTAATTCCTTTATAATTCACACTCTTGTGCATCATATTTATTCTTAAAAATAAGAATTAACACACTTCTTCTTTACTCATTTGACATCTTTTTAGTCTTCAAAATAATGATGAAATTTTTCTAAGCCAACAAAATCATTCAACTCCTAAGCATTTCCACACCTCTAATGGAATATCAGCAGGTCCGACAACTTTTCCACACTTCATTTTCTTTATAGTCTCTCTAACTTTAGTTTTGCTACTACGATAATAAAAATAAAATTTTTATTTTTATTTAGGGTGCTAAGATTACTAAAGTCAATCATATTATCATAAACTTCATTGAAAAATTTATTGAAATATCTTAACCACTTTTATGGAATATCCTTTTCTAAAAAAACCACTTTCTGATCTTCAACCTTAAGTCACTTCACTTGAACTAAATCATTACCTTTTTAATCTGTTTGTTTGACTAACTTATACATACATATTTTCCCTCTATAGTACCTAATAGATTATATAAATTATTAAAAGTTATTTTTTGTATTGCATATTGTTTTCTTAGATGCCTTATGGGCTCCTTTATATCTTTTCCAACTTTTCAAGTTTTTACATCCAAACTAATTTTTATAACAAAATTTCTTATTTTTTATCTTTTCTTGAACATTTTGATACCACCACTAACTATTTATATTATTATGACATTTTTCTTTTGATACTTCAAGTACACCATTTGCAACATTCTTAATATTACTAGATATTTTTTTCAACATAACATTAGCTTCCCCACATTCACAGTCAAAATATTAACTCTTAAAAATATATGTTAGTGTTCTTGAAATGACCCAATCTAATTCTAGGATAATATTTTACTTTATTTTTCATATTTTGCTCATTCATCTTAAAGTCCAAAACTAACAACCGATATAGTGTACATAAGTTTTTACTCGGAATAACTTTACAATCTTTGTAATCTAAAAAATATAATTTTATTATAAAATAATTAATCTGAGTTTTACTATATCCATTCTTATAAGTGATGAGATGCTCCTATTTCCTTAAATAAGGTATTAGCAATTACAAAATTATAAGGCTATAAACTAGAGCAAAATCTAATATGGTTCTACCAGCTTCATTAGTCGCTCCACGCCCATAGTCATCATGAATGCTTTTGAAATCTTTTACCACTCTACCAACATGTTCAATTTAAATATCCTCCAATAAAAACTCTTTTTTGAAGAGGCATTTTTTGCATTAATTCTTTTAAATTGTTCCAAAATTTTAATTTTGAAAATATATTTAAATCTATTTGAGGAGCATAAATATTTATAATATTAATAATCTTAGCATCAACAATAATTTTTAAAGCTATAATTATAACTTCAATTCTATTAATTTTTATAATATTATCCTTCAAACTCATATCTACAATCATACCTACACAATTTCTAGTACAACTATTACTTGAATATCATAGTTTAAATCCTAAACTATCTCCTTAGCCTTTTCTCCAATCCATTTATTTTCCTGAATGCATAAAATATTTGATAATATCATACAAAAATCAATCATAAAGTACATAGCTTAAAAAGTAAATATTCATCAAAGAAAATTTAGGTCTTATGCTAGTACAATGAGAAAGCTTCCCCAATAAGTTGTCATTTAATGATTACACTGCACATAAAAAATTCACATCCAACAGTACATAAAAAGTTTGAGAGAAAATTTGAATTTCATTAAAAAATGGGATGAAATTTTACATTCCTCGATAGCACTATTTATAATTACAAAAGACCGAAATTTGATAATTTATCATAAATCGCAAAATCTAGCAACAACAACATCAAGCTTTTGTCCCACTACGTGAGGTCGAAAAATCTAGCCTAAAATTATAAGTCCTAATTTCAACAATCGGATTCCAGCAAAACAAGTCACAATCCCAATTCCAACAAAAACTGCATATCAAAATTTAGCCAATCCCACAAATGTCGAATTTTGGTTGTGGCTATACTAACAAATTAAAAGTATGGGATTCTCATATCCCTATTATAGTAAAAAAGTGCATAGATGAGAAAATTGAAAAGTCAATAACAATGAATAAGGAAACAAATAATAGCAAAACATGTGAATCACAAATGAAATAAAGAAATCTTTAAGATAATGGCTACCCTCAAAAGAAAGGTATGGACAACAGTGATAGCTAATTCAAGTAAGAATCTAATGAAAAACAAACAAACACAATCAACAAAGAACTTAATGTGTTGAAACAAGATTTCGGGAATAACTAAACCAAGGAATCCAGAAAGAGCATAATTGAACCATTTTGATACATAAATAATTAGACAAATGGACTAAGGGAATCAAAGCATTTGAAAACACATCCCGTTCCAATAAGCATCATTATCTTAGGCATGGTACTTCAAATAAATAGAAAAAATCAACATCCATGAAATAAATCAACTAAAGTATCCTCAAAACTCAAAATAAGCAAGTGCTCACCTCAACACTCACATTATGCGGTTCTGATGCGCATGAATCTTTAAATTTCCATCAAATTTACATGCCTTGAAAAAATTAGGCTATTACAAATTGAGTGTATGATATTTGTCAAGCAAATATGGGCATTATTATCGCTCTTCCTATAAAATAACCCATGAATCACCACAAGCAGCTCTGACACACCATCACATAGAATAATACCTCAAATATCTACTATCAATAGTTGATATTCACTCATCATTTAAATAATTTTAGGCATATAAGAGTAGAATGGTCCGGAAAAGTGTTGGATATTAATTTACAAGATAGAAAAAAAGAAGAATCCAAAGCATCGATAATAAATTCATGAAATAAAGTCAAATCAAATTTATTGAAGACTAATCTAATACTAATTTATAAATTGCTATCCTAATGTGTTGTATGATTTTATATAGTCCTGCCTTTCTTGCAATTAATTTTCTAAAAACAGCATAAGAAACCATTCAGGATTCATACATATCACCACCTTACAAACTAGTTTGAATCTATATATTTATTGTTTGCGTCAATAGCAAATTTATAATTATCATAGTTAATAGTCAATTTCCTAAGAATATGTTCATGCATATCACATGCAAATGTTGTGCAAATTCGCTAAGACTATACAATAAAAACTCAACAAAATTAAATCTATAGATTTTCTAGATTAAAATCCTATAGTAAATTCATATGGACTCATACCAATAGGCTAATTGACATATAAATTATATGAAAAGTCAATCATAGGCAATACGAAATCCTCACCAGATGCTTGCATTTCAATAAAAAATTGCAATAGATCACCTAAATCGATATTTACTACATCAATTTGTTCATCAGTTTATGTGTGATAGGTTGTTGAAAATTTTAATAATAATCCTACCTTTTTCCATAGTGTTTTCCAAAAGCACTCATGGATTTTATACCCTTGTTGCGTCCTGAAGTATTCGCGGCGGTAGAGAAATATATAGTTTAATGTCTTAGCATTGTACGAAAATCCAGCACACAATCAGAAAAGTGAGAGGGTGTAGCGTTCATAAGAGACACCAGAGTTTTTACATGAAAAACCCTTGAAAAGGGGGAAAAACCACGGGGCCTGGCCCAGTTTGAATGAATCCACTAGTATTTGTAGTCGATTACAAATGAGGCCCTTTCTTGGGAGAAGGCCTTGGATTGATGTAGCAAATGTACATCATATAGATTGCATTACATGGTAAGAGTTACATATACAGGTTTGTTTGGCCTGAAGGACCGTGGTCGGCAGGAGAC
>NW_021319945.1:593525-669311 GCF_001605985.2 Dendrobium catenatum | reverse complement strand
ACTCCGGGACGGATGTATGCAATAATGAATGGAAAGATAAACATATGCAAGTATATCACATGTTATCTCATGATTAGAAAGCATATTTCATGTTATCTAATGTTAGACAAGCATAACTCATATCATGTTCAGTACATAGTCAACTTCATACTTGCTTCAAGACATACATTAAGACATCTATAAGCACATGTGTAGTTTATTAATCCACAAGTTCTCTTCTTTTAAATGTACATGAACTTTAGCTGTAGTTGTCACATACTGAGCGTAGCTCACTCCCTAGTTTTGGGAATTTTCAGGAGAACCTGGTAGAAGAGATGGCTGACAACCCGAAGTTTACATATAGTCGTCGTACCCCGGGTGACAGGTTCATTTATAGCAGTTTTACTTGTTGTAGTCTCTTACTTTATAATTTTGGATGGCTTAGCATGTTGGTTGGTAGTTAGCCATCTTGTTTATTTTGAAAACACCTTTTGAAATGAAAATAGAAAATGTTTAGAGGCGCTTTTTGTCTTTGAAGATTTCATTGAATAGTATTATTTACTTGAAGAATGATTAATTACTTATCTAAACGTCCGATCTCGTTCCCGCCTCGTATCTACGAGCTAACCGGGCCAGGTCGTGACAATTACATCTCGATTAAAATGTACTGCAGCAAATCTAATATGCAACTCAAAATAAAATCATTAAGATAAATCAAGAATGCATAAACAACTATTAAAAATAAAGGCATCCTTGATAATAACATCTTTGTTAAATGCAAATGAGTCATTATTTAAAATTCATTAAATTATTTACAATTGGTATAATTCTCCTCAATTTGATCAAAGCTAGCTACCTTAACCTTTACTATATGTTAAATGATAGAGATCCCACTCAATACATCAATAGGCTTACTTTCAATCCCAGCACAATATTTCAAAACAAATATTATGCAAAAATTCAACTCATTTTGCATGTCTGTGCCCTTTTTTTTTGTGAGTTCAAATATTTTAAATTTTGATTATCAGAATATAAAATAATTCCTTTTATGAAATTTTAATGAAACAGTAAAACTTCAAATATCCGGATTGTGGAAAATTATGGACTCCTTAGAAGATTTTTGTTGGTTAACCTAGCAAAACTATCACATGAGGCCACTTAAGGCTTCTTAAATTAGTGATTTTCCAATTACAATTATAGCATCTTAGCACTGTTTTGTTATGGCTCCTAGTGTGAAATCAGTTTACCATATTATAGTTGTCTAGTGAGCTATTTGTGATTATAAATAAGAATCTACAACATGTAAATAAATCACTGGATGTTGAATAAAATTTTATTTTTGAGGAACAAATCCTTCTTATTTCAAGATTTAAATCATTAATCAAGTGTAACGCTTAAAATTCATGTGAGTTTATCTTTGTACAAGTATAAAACTTGCTTTATGGTGACTTTTTTTTCTTCTCTTTCTTCTTTTATGGCGTTTCATTACTGGTTCTAAGTGAGAATCAGTTCTACTATGTTTGTCACAATTTAGATTTATTTGGATTTGGCAAAATCTTAATCTTGTGCGAGGATTTCATGATTATTGAATCTAATCGCTAAATTTCTATTAGAATTTTATAAATCTCTCAACAAAATTTGATTTTCATTTGTTCTTGATTATCATAAACGTCTAGCATTGTAAGATATCAAGTCAGAATATTTTGTATGTTTATTAGGGATTGTATGTTTATTGATTACATGTTAAAATATTGTACTTATACTTTTATTATAAATAGAAATGTCTTCTAGATAATAATATCTAACAAAGGCATTCCCCTTCTAACAATATACTGAAATAGAGCTAGTAATAACCCTAGCCACCACTGCATCATATCCTCTCTCCCCCCTCCCATCTCAGATTCACGTTGCACGCCAACACCCACTCATTGTCGTAGGCACATACCGCTACCCACCTAGTACTACAATCATTGTTATCTCACTAGTCCTAATCTACCCACAAGCTTATGTGACTATTGTCGCATTCCTTAGCCATGCCACTCACCCATCCCTGCAAAAAAAGCCTTCAATCCCTACTAACACATTGAAGCCCACTCGCATTCCCTAGTTGTAACTATCATATATCTTTGTTTTATCAAACCCATCCCTTTTCTTTCTTTTTTTTTTTAATTCTTGAAGGTGTCAAACATAGCCACTTCTACTCTCCTCGAAACAAAGACATCATCAACCATCGATACAGCTGTCAAACTCAATGGTACTAATGATATTTTATGACTACATACTTCTCAGTTTCTCATAGGATTTCATGAAAAAACTCATCTCGACTCTCAACCCCCAAAACGGGCAAGCATGGCCAACATTTTAGGAATATGTCATTCTCATTATTTACTAATATGCACATTAATAATACAAAATAGCATGCGCTATATCCCATAGAGTAGCAAGGCGCACACATATTGTGATATTAGATAGCAAGGCAAAGGTAATCATGCTAAATGCACTAAAGCACATAGTGCATGCTTAGTTTTCATTTTTTTTACAGTTTAGACAAGATCTATATTTTATTTTTACTGATATAGAATTCTTATTTTTTAACTAAGTGCCTCATTTAAAATCTTTTTAAAACCCACCGCTTTGTTTTGCCATAATCCTCCCGAGCCAATCTCACACGTAGGCTCTTAAGCAAGCTAAAAGTAGGAATCTCGTCTACTATAACTACAATACGACAAAGAAGGAGCTCTCAGCGGCTCAACTCGCTACCGAGTCCAAGTCTCTCAATGTCGCAACCCTCTCTCTCAAGTCAAACATAGCTTTATCCCAAGTTGAGTATAAAGCTCCCCTTTGCTTCAAATGCAAACCTCTCCCAAATCAAAAGCACAATATCTCCTCTTCAACTTTGATCTTGTTTACAAGTCAAATGCAATGCTCTCTAAAGCTAACAAGACCCTTCTAATTCCATCCCAAACTTATTTTCAATCTTATCTTCTAGAAGTCACAAGTCTATCTTCTCTTTAGCCATCTTCTCTATAATAAACACCTTTTTCTCTTCATCAAGGATGAACTTTAAGCCTATAACTTTTTGCTTTAGTCATGGATGTTCTTATTAGATATTTGCAAGAGCATGTACCCTAGTGTATGTTTTTTGCTGATGATATTCTTCTTGTTGATAAGACTAGAGAGAGTTAAATGTAAACTTGAATTATGGATTTCAACCGAGTCTAAATGTTTTTGCTTAAGTGGATCTAAAACCAAATACATAGAGTGCAATTTTAATAGTAATAGATTTAGTGGGGGGGGGGGGGGTTGTGACTTTGGCTGATCAAGTCATTAATAAGAGCATGCATTTTAAATATCTCGGATTTATTGTCCAGAGTGATGGTAAAATAGATAGATATATTATAAGAAGAATTCAAACTAGATGGTTGAAATGGAGGAATGCATCACACATGTTGTGTGATGCCCCAAAATATAGCTTTGATGAATTATTCATTTATCTTTTAATGAAAAACAACCAAAATTATTTAATATCATCTATCAATAATAAACAGTAAAATAGATTCTATAATTCAAAACAAAAATCATATATAATACTCAGAATCTATACAATCATCATATATTTATCCTGTCATGAGTATAAAAGAATAGCTACAACAATAACAATATCAAGTCTTTATCCCACTGTGGGGTCAGCTACATGAATCATTTTTCACCATTGTGTGTGGTTAAAAGTCAAATTTTCATTTAAATCTAATAAAGAAAGAAGTATAAAAGAATAGCTGAAACAAAAAAAATCTGAACCTGAAGAAATCCTGACTATAGCCTCACACTCTTGATCCTCTGTCATGGCCTGAAATCATTTAACCATATATAATGAGCTAAAAAGCCCAGTAGATCACCAAAACCTACAACTGAATCAAAGCACAATAAATAAACAATAGAGATCAATCATAGCAGTAGCATTCATATGATCATTGAATCAATGCAGAAATAGTAAAATTCACATGCAATAGTAGTATAAACTATAAACATTAAAATACTATGGTATGAAAGTCAGTAAAGCAGCAAACCATAATGAGTACCAAATCTATAAAACAATCGTCGTATTTGTACTATCAATCAGTATAGAAATCAGATAAAACATCAAATCAAAATATCAGTGAAGACTGTTGAAATCAAATTAATGTAGTAAAATTATATATGAATGTACACATGTTATCTAGTTATTCTATATCAGTGCTCAGTATATCACATGCTTACTATAAGTAAAGTGAATCAGTAGTATCAAATAATATCAGTATCTAAATCGTTAATAATAACAATCCAATGACAGGAGCAGTAGAATAATGCAGTAACAGTAAATCCATACAGTAATAATAAATCCGTACAATAATAAGAACAATGTCTCAAGAACATGCATTTCAATAATCACACTAAATAAGTAAAAGTCATAACAATCACGATATTTTTCACTATTGTATCACTATCAGTAAATCGTTTACTCAGTAAATAAATTCGTCAACTCTTTGGTCGTCAGCACAGTAATCATCTCCTTATAACTCTCAATCAGTATATCACATGAATCAGTAGAGGATAACACCAAATCAAAGTATTTAAAGGAAAGTCCATCGACCCACCATCCTATACAGGTTAATCAATCTCCAACCAACGAGTCATCCAGTCTTTACTTGTCTTTTACACAAACATTATTATCACAGTACTATAGCAGTAATTGTGAAAAGTTATTACTCAATTCAATCATATATCCACATTCATTTTCAATATATTGCAGTAAATAAAGCATAATTGAGCTTAATTCAAAAAGTGTCAAATATCTTAGCGGTAGACAACAAAAATCATAAATCATATAGAGAAAAAATTCACATTTTCAGAATTTAACCAAATTATTAGATATTGTATAAAATAACATTTCGAAGCTTTAGTTGAACTAAATCACTATTTTTATATGTCAAAATAAATTTTTGAGCAGGCAAAAATCGTTGTATTTTTAAAATTACCCGGTGAAAATTCTCAAATAAATACTCAAAATGTTCATTATCTCAATCTTTATAACATATAAAAAATTATGCGGTAAAAGTTTTACTAATACACAATAATTATCGATTTTCGATAACATAAACATAAATTTGATTGAAAAAATATCACAATATAAAATCCTTGAAATCAAAAATAGGATAACGGTTCCTTACAGCGAGACGAGTGCATCTCTCAACTAGGCCAACTAGCAAAATTGTTCTGCAGCCTCCAAATTTGGACTTTTCTTTTCTCTCACTTTTCTCTCTAAATCACCCTTTCATCTCTCTGTTAGCCGATTTAGGGAAATGAGAAGAAAAGCTATGTAATGGAATAAGATATTTAAGATTTAAATAATAATATAATATTAATATAATATTTAATTTAATCAATTCTTTAGTATAAAATTCAAATAAATAATTTTAGGACTTCAAAAATCATAAAAAAATATCCATAAATAAATCATTTTATTTATAAAATATTGATAAAATCGGTATGCAAAATGAGCACCTAACGGTCCCAAAATTCTCACTTGTACCGACAGGTACCAATTTTCTTTAAGATTTTCACTAGTGCCCAAAAATTATGAAAACTTTTGTGCAAATAAAACACTACAAACTCAATGTTATGGTGAAGAAGCATTGCATTTTGTATTTTCAGTGGCAGATCATATTAGAGAGAGTCATTTCAGATGGTTTGGTCACATAAAACGTTAGCCTTCCGAAGACCCGATTAGGATAGTAGATGTATTAGATTTGATCTATGTTAAAAAAGGTTGAGGTAGACCAAAAAAGAATTGGTTAAAAAAATATTAGAAATTGCTTTTTAGATTTAAATGAGACTTTGACTCTTAAGAGGACACAATAGAGAAAAATGATTCATGTAGCCAACTCCACAGTAGGATAAAGGCTTAATGTCGTTGTTGTCATAAGAAACATTGCATTTTGTTTATTCTTATAGCTTTATTATGATTTTACTATAGCATTTTCTTCATTTGACTTGCCTCTATTTGTTGTTTATTTTACATTTAATGTTCCTTTGCCTTAATTTGATAAAACCTAATTATTAGTTGTTTAGTTAATAATTTATTTTTCGATCAAGTTGTCTTTCATAAGACAACCACATCACATAAAAAAATGAAATTCAACAAAGATCAGGAAGAACTCAACAAAAAGCGAACCTCAATCTCATACAAGAAGATAACCTTTCTTTGAATTCTTGATGTATCTCACTTGATTAAGAAACACCCCAAAAGTTAAAGGAATTGCACTTTCAAATAAAAACTTTATTCAATTCCTTATTTTGTTTTTTACTTCGAACCCATATTTATCATAAAAAAATAATAAGAGATTTTACTTAATCAACTGTATAGATGTTATAATCGGTTAAAATGTAACTAAATCAAAACATGATCAAGAAAAGTCGTGACAACATAAAGTTGTTTGAAGTAAGATTAGATTAACAAGAGCTCAATAAAAGGAGGAAAACAACTAAAGGCTCGATCAACAACTGAACAACGTCCACTAAAGGCTCGATAGGATAATCTAGCATTAGATAAGTCATTGGAATGGGTTAATCAAAGAACTCCGAGATAATATAAAACCGTGGAGAGGAAATCCCGTGAATTGAGAGCAACGGAAGGAAACAAATCCATAAGAAAATAGAAATCCCGAGGCCACCTTCAAGGAATTTCCTTGACAACTAGAGGATATAGATACGTTTTTAAATTTTCATTTAGATAATATCCTAGGAATGTATATAGATAACATCCTAGGAATGTATATAGATAACATCCTAACTCAAAATAATAAAATAAACTAAAACAATAAAAATCAAACAAAGTTCAACTTTAAGGCTAATCGTCAATGCTTCCCAAGTAAAATTATAGACTTTATGATTCACATCAGTTTTTTAATCCTTATTTATTAGCTGTAGAACAAAATAAGCCTCACAAGTAAAACAACACAATGACACAATTTTTGCATTATTTTAATGCAAAGGTTAAGATTTTGTTCGCCAGAATTCGTACTTTGAGAATCTTAATTCTTTTTCATGCCAACTAAGAGATTTATGAAACTGAAGCTCTGTACTTTGCCTAAAATCATGAGCTTTGACTTGAGTTTCAACGCTCTTAAACATTGTAAGGATTCATAAGGACAATCCGAAACAGATTCACTATGATTTAAGGTACTGTTTATAAGGCAAAGCATGCCATTCTAAAAAACTATTAAAACAAGTGTTGATGATACTGCCTCAAAGAAATTGATAAGAACACTTGAACATTTCAAGTAAATCCTATTAATTTCAAAAAAAAATAGTGAGAAAACTCTTCCAAACTCCAATGAAAACCATAAAAAAACAATAGTTTTTATGGCAATCATCAAAGATACGGTAGGAAAATACCAATATATAGTCGATCCTCAATTTGAGAGGAGGATCTATCTCTCAAAACTCTAGACGCCGCTAGAGCCCAAAAAAAATCTAAACCTAAGAGATCTCAAATTTCAGCCAAATTCAAGATGCCCTAACACTAGGAAAAAAAACTATTTAATGCATACAATTTAAAAGGAAATCTCTAAACAATCCATACATTCAAATTTCCCTCCCAAATCACTCAAAAATCTTTCCCAAAAAGCTCCCTTGAATTCCGAGGTCCGGTCTGCATACGCATGAGAGGCGAAACTTCCGCCTCTGTTTTGCCTGGGCCGGTCCCATGTGGATTGGCGGGACCGGTCTAACAATTCTACCCTCCCAAAGATCTACCTTATCCGTAAGGTGGAAAGACAACACCTTCCTCCATTCCCTCATCATCATAAACGGTAAGAACCTGAAGAGTTCGGTCCTTATACATGTGCCCCATAGTATACTTCTCGTCACATCTGAAACAAAGCCCCTTCACCCTCTTCTCCTGTAATTTCATTTAAGTGAGCTTCTTGATGTTATCCCCGGGTCTTCCTCCTGAAGTCTTTTCCTTTGAAGTCCCCCAAAGAATATCTGATGTTGGCTCATTGGATGTCAATAAGGTGGTGGTCATCATGTACGAGCCTCCTGAGCTGCTTCCTCCCTTCCCTCCAGGTGTCTCTGATCCTCCACTAGTTGAGCTAGCTCCATGGTCTCTCCCAAGTCACAAGGCCACATCACTCTAACTGTTGTCTGGATCTCTGGTGTCAGTCCCTTCATGAAATCTCCCTCTAGCACTGTCTCAAGAATGCGGTCCAATCGGATAGCAAGGTACTCGAATCTCTCTCGGTATTCCATCAATGAACCATCCTGTGTCAAGGCGAAGAACTACTCATAGAAGTCTCATCCCCTGCCAGTTCAGAAACATACTACCAAATAATCATTAAACTCCCTCCAACTTCATATGGATCGTCGCATGTCCCTCCGCTGGTACCAAGCCAAAGTCTTCTATTCCAAACATAGGCCATCTGCCGCCAGTCTCTCTTCCTCCGTCAACCTGTTGACAGTAAAGTATCTTTCCACACTGTAGATCCACCCATGTGCATTCTCTCTCTCAAAAATAGGCATATTTAGTTTCCTCTCTCTTAGATCTCCTCCTTCAACTCTGCATCCTCCAAAATTTCTCATTCACTAAGGGGGTGGTTCCCCCCAATTTTGTCAATCATCTCTCCTCCATTCGCACCCAAACCTTTCACCATAAGCCTACCTTCTCCCTTCAAATTCAACACTCATTCGATCATATTCAACCCCTCTCCTTTCAAACTCGACACCTCTTTGATCATAATCAAGTCCTCGTCTTTTAAATTCATCATCTCTTCTTTCAAATTCAACATCCCTCCACTCATGCCCAACCCCCTCACTTCTCTCCACATACATTTACCCGACTCCTCCCAAGGAAGCCTTAGGGGAGGCATTTTTATATTCCCTCCAAAATCTCCACCTCTTGATCTTCCCTTCGTCTGATCGGCTTAGGATTTTCCCCACTTCCTTGGCTGTCAACGCCTTCCCTCACCTCCGACAGCGATATTTTGGTTTGGCCCTCAAGCACTTTATTCAACATCTCCTCCAAGATGAAAATTTTCAAATTGAACTTATCATGTATGGATGAAACATCCTTTTTTATATCTGAAACTTGAATTTGGAGATCTGAAATTTTATATTTCATTTGTCTGATCTCCCCTTCCAATACTTCCACCTTTCATCCAGCCATGAGAACCTGAATTTAGGCTCCAATAGCAAAGATCAACAAGCTTGATGCGAATCTGGCCTCCCTAAACAGCAAAAAATAGCAAGATCGGAGAGGAAAACACAACAAAAATCAGTGAAGAAGACTTCTATTTCAGCCCAGGAAATTGCTCCGATATCAATTTGAAAGGAAACACTTGAAGATTTCAAGTAAATCCTATCAATTTCGAAAAAAACAATAGCGAAAAAATTCTTCCAAACTCCAATGACAACCAGAAAAACAAAAGTTTTTATTGCAATCATCAAAGATACGGTAGGAAAATACCAAGATACAGTCGATCCTCCATTCGAGAGGATAATCTATCTCGCCCAAATCTCTAGATGCTGCTAGAGCCTAAAAAACCTAAACCTAAGAGATCTCAAATTTCAGCCAAATTCAAGATGCCCTAACCCTAGGAAAACAAACTATTTAATGCATACAATTCAAAAGGAAATCTCTAAACAGTCCCTACATTAATTTCCCTCCCAAATCCCTCAAAAATCTTTCCCAAAAAGCTCCCTTGAATTTTGCAGTCCGATCGGCATATACAGGAGAGGCGGAACTTCGCCTCTGTTCCGCCTAGGCCGATCCCATGTGGACCGGTTGGATAAGTCCAATTGACTGGTCTAACAAAAATCTCTCAAAACATAAAAAAATTTGAATTCGCTGGCCAAGAAATAAGATACTTCTAATCATGATAAGTAACAACAAAAGGATGAAGACCTACCATCTTGTTCTGCTTGAAAACCATAGCTTGGGAAAATACTTTTTGTGAGGAGTTGATCCGTAGGGTGTGTTCTCTGCATAAAGTCATCAACCGGTATGGGTAACTGAAATTGGGCTTCAACACCATGGCCCGCTGCTCTCATCTCTGAACAATTGAAACTCGCCATGGATTTCGGCATTAGCTTGAAAGAAATAGAACACCGCCCATACATACTGCCATCCATGTTACCTATTTCAGTTCTGTGAACAGCTGGACTTACATAACCAGCAGTTGCCTGGTAAAGTGCAAGCCCAGGATATACAAGGGCATCTTGGGGCCCAAGATCCCCATCTACAAGTAACCATCGCCCATGAAAGTCCTTTATATGCAAGCCTGCCCTATCTGATTTGAGAAGAGTGATTAAACTTTTCTCAACCTGGTGCTCTTGATCTGGGAACATGACCAATTGTCCATCTTCTGATGCAGTCAAGGCATGGTGTTGTGCACCTTGGAAAGAGGGCCTTGAGTGACAGCATACCGACAGAACTGAGGAAGACATTTCCCTACCCCTTAAAGGAACGTTATCAAGAATTTCAGTGAATGAGAAGCTGCGTAAGTTCAAAGAAAAACTGATAGCATCCAAGATATGTCGAGCAGCCTTTCCAAGCAAGGCAAATATATCAGACAAACCAGCTGGAGGAAGCTCCATAGAACCATTTGAATCTGCTGAAGTAAAGCCCGGCCTGTAATCATAGGTCTCCTGCAAAATCTGAGGATCTGCATAATAACCCGAGGTCTTGCACCACTCACGGGAATCACTAGTGTGAGCCATCTCAGGAGGCGAGTATGCTCTTTGGTGGAAGAAAAGCCGAGCTGACTCAAGACTGGATCTTAAAAGAGCACCATCAGAAATGGGCAACTGAATGATTGCAGCAGAATACTGAGCAAGGGATTGTGTCAACGTTGATATAGAAACTTTATATGATTCTGAAGGAAGCCCCTCAACAGCTATCAAATCAGTAAGCCGTACACGACCGATAGATGGAAGAACAGTCTCGGCCATAGCAGTCATTCAAGATGGAAAATAAATATCAAGTTTAGAAAGAACTTACTGATCAACAGGCTGCATGTAAAAAAAAAAAATCTTTCAGAAGAATGATGAGACAAAACATAACAATTATTTACAGAATGGATGTCAAGAAGCAGAGATCTTTTACCCATCTAAAACCCCCACATATGAAAAAGCTCAATGCAGTGAAAAGAATGAGCCTTCTTTTTCCTTATATATGTTAATATGTAATTCTACTAACCTTTTTTCCGAAATAATAATGGACAATTTATATCTACACTAGTACTAAAAAAATCACTTGTGATTCTACTCAGATAAATCATGGGCCCTTCATTTTGGAAACAAAATCTCATGTATCTATTTTATCTATATATCAATACTAAAAAAAATACTTGATTTCACCATGTATAAATCCTAACATTCAGATTTTAAATATTCCACAAAAGCAAAATGTTGACCTCCATATTCCTATCCTCTATATTCTATTTGCAATAATTAATAGAATGTTTGTGACTTCACTAAAAGTAAATCCTAGTCTTTAAATTTCAAAAAGAAAGCCAAGCCCTTAATAATGCTATTATCTATTTATTTGTAAAATTTTTATTCTATATATATTATTCTAGCCCAAAACTCCAGCCCAATAATACTAAAACAAAACATAATTACAACAGATGACAGAGACAGAAGAACCAAAGACTGAGTAAACAAAAGAGGAAGATGGAAATAAAATCACAACCATTCATTTCATTTATCTCTTAATGGCGCCAGCTATACATAAAGCTTCTTAACGCATGATGCCAGTTGTACAAACACAAAATAGAAAATTTATGAATCTCTCCATCCAAAATGTTGTTCAGCATGTCTTTGTTGTTCATTTGATTCACATCAATCACAATCCTCATGCAACTCTAGATCAACCCACAAACTTCCTCATTATATCAAACCACATCAACAATCCTCCATTAAATCACCTCAACTTGGCAAGTTCATATGGTATTTTCAAAACCTGTGATTACCTCACAAAATTTGGGTAAGTAATACTTAACATTATAATGTTAATTTTTGAAGGGGCACTCACGAGGGAAAATTTATTAATTCACTTGAAATATTCTAATAGAACTATTTTTTCATATATATTAAAAAATGCTATGTTTAATTTATTTTTTAATATATACCATCTATATTATTACAAACAATTATTTGGGATTTCACTCAAATAACATCAAAAAAATATTAGGCCATGATTACTTATCCCAAAAAAACTACAGAATTCGTTTGGTCTAATAATACTCATCTTTGATGGCGAGACTTACATTGCTTCAATTTAAATTTTGATCTGGTTGAAATTATTAAGAAATGAGCATTCTTCTCCTCCTTCCCCTTCTTATCCTCCTATTTCATTAGCATTAAAAAATAATGTAGTGTGCTTCTTTAACATTTATAAACTCTTTGTTCTTTAAAATTTATAGAACTTGAAGTATGCTCCTCCTACTCCTCCTCCCATCTTAATCAATATATACATGAGATTTGTTCTTAGCATATAAAGTAATATGAAAAATATTCTAAAATTTTATTTAAGAAATATATATTGTTAGCCCGATGGAGTTCATCTTTGGAGATAAATATCAAGATGCCATTGAAGCTTTTATCATGAAGCCAATGTAATTCTCCCTTTCTTTTATCTACAAAAGCCCTTGGGAATTTCTTCAAAATAGAAGTTTGAAAAATATATATATTATATTGAGGGAGGGAGGGAGGGAGAAAGAGAGAGAGGGAGTGAGAGAGCAAACAAGAGAGGGAGGGAGTCTCTACATAGATGAAGATCATTGTAATTTGTCATATGAAAGTATCAATCAGAATTAATGACATCTAATCCTGAAAATGACATCACACTCGAATCCATTTTAATCGCATTAACAAGGACCTCATCACAAGATCTCACAGATCTCAACCATTTCATCATGTTTGCAACACACAATTTTGGGTAAGATTGTAACTCTTTAATTTATTTGATTGTATATCTCTAATTCTATTTGGAAGAAATTAATGTGATCCAAGTTGAAACAATTTTTTTTAAATTTCCTTTCAATTTTAAATATGTTTGTAAACCTCAAATCAATTGATAATCCAAATAAACAACGCTTGAAATCTTTTATGCCACAAGTTTTAATGATATTAACGAGGATCATGATCTAGATTTTGTGTTTGAAAAATACATGTCATAAATTGGGTTTTGAGTAGAAAGTTCATTCTTTCTCTATGTATATAAGAAAATGTGTATGATATACATATTACCATTAAGTGCCTACAGTTTATCAAAAGTTTCGGCTGGGTCCAATACTACAACAACAACATCAAGCATTTATCCACTATGTGTGCATGAATCATTTTTCTCCATTGTGCCCTGCTAAAAGGTAAATTTTCATTTAAATCTAATAAAGAAAGGTCATTTGTAATATGTTATAGTCTTTTTAGGTCTACCTCTATCTATATTAACATAAGTCAAATCTAATACATCTACTTTTCTAATCGGGTCATCGGAAGGCCGCAATTTTATATGACCAAATCATCTAAGGCGACTCTCTCTAATCTTATCTTCCACTGGAGCTACTCCAACCTTTTCACGTATATGCTCATGTATCCATTCTATAAGAGTAAAGCCACTCATTCACCTAAGCATCCTCAACTCTGCAACACTTAACTTAACATTATGCTTCTCTTTTAATGGCCGACATTCTGCACCATAAAGCATTGCAAGTCTAACCACCATCCTATAGAATTTTTCCGTAAGTTTGAGGGGAACTTTTCTATCACACAACAAGCCTGATGCATTCCTCCACTTCAACTATCCAACTTGAATTCTAATAATAATATTCCCATCTATTTCACCATCACTCTGAACAATAAATCAAATATATCAAAAACGTGATCACCCAAAGTCACAACCCCCCAACAAGAACTATTATTACTAAAATTACACTCCATATATTCAGTTTCAAATCTACTCAAACAAAAGCCTTTAGACTTTAAGGTTGACTTCCATAATTCAAGTTTACCTTCAACTCCCTCTCTAGCCTTATCAACAAGAAGAATATCATCAGCAAAAAACATACACCAAGGTACAACCTCTTGCAAATGTCTAGTGAGAACATCCATGACTAAAGCAAAAAGATATGGGCTTACGGCTGATTATTGATGTAATCCAACTGAAATAGGAAAATACTTGGTCAAACCACCTTGTGTCTGAACACAAGTACAGCTCCCACATACATATCCTTAATAACTTGAATATAATCATTATTAACCACTTTCTTTTCTAGAACTCTCCATAGCATATCTCTTGGAACTTTATCATATGCTTTCTTTAAATCAATAAATATCATATGCAGGTCCTCCTTATTCTCTCTATACTTCTCCCTCAAACCTCTCAATAAATGTATAGCTTCCATAACTAACCTGCCCGGCATGAATCCAAATTGATTTTGAGAAACATTAGTATCACGTAGCAACCTATGCTCCATAACTCTCTCCCATAGTTTTAAAATATGAAATATTAACTTAATTCTTTTATAATTCGCACAATCTTGTGGATTTTCTTTATTCTTAAAAATAGGAATCAACACACTCATTCTCCACTCATCTGGCATCTTTTTAGTCTTCAAAATAATATTAAAAAGTTTAGTAAGCCAAGAAATTCATCTCCTAAGCATTTTCATACCTCTATATGAATATCATTAGGTCCAAAAGTTTTTCCATACTTCATTTTCTTTAAAGCATTTCTAACTTCGATTTTACTAATACGACGATAAAAAACAAAAATCTTTAATTTCATTTAGGGTACTAATGATGGGGACATCGATACGAGGTTTCGACGCGTCTATCAGAGGCGACACAGGAGATCGATGGCCACGATGGAGTCTTTACTTTTGATGCATTTTATGTAATAGTCATTATTATTTCTTCAGTTTTCCGTTTTTGCTCTTATGGGTAGTTGGTCACTATTGTAGCCCGAGGGGTATTATTGTCTTTTGTTTATTTGTTATGGTGAGGCCTATATATATGGCCATTCTCTTATGTATTGGTTAATGAATATTTTGAATGAAAATTTAGTTGTTGTCATCTTTTTCATCATCTTGTGTGTGCACTAGAGAGAAGAAAGAGAGCCTGAGGTAAGGGCGAGCGCAATACCCACCAGTCATTGAAAGAGCCCGTGACTCGTGGTCTACCTCCTTCATCACGGTTCTTCTTTTTTTCCCCAAGCTGTCGGCCACATATCCTCCCCTTATTCCCCACATCATTTCACCCCTAGCTTCCCCACTTCAAATCCAACCTCCACCAAAATCACCCAAACCCGACGGCAAGCATCAACCCGCGCCTCCCCTTCCTCTTGCCGCCACCCCACCAATCCCCTTTCCATTGTGATGATGATTTCAATCATCATGCTACCTTCCAAATTTAGTTAGGCATAAGAGGGAAAATTTGAATCAATTTGAAATTCAAATTTTGAATTTCAAATCTTCCCAATTTTGGAAATTCCTATTTAGGAAAGTTTTATGCATGACTCTAATTTAAATTTTAAATAAATTGGATTTCATAATAACTTTCCTAATCCACAATCCCTCTTTGGAAACTCCCCAATTCCTTGCCTACTCACCTCCCTCTCTCTCTATGTCGCCGGCCATGCATGGGCCCCCCTCCCATTAATCCCCTCAATCAAGGCATTAATGACCCATTGATTTGAAATCAATTTTCAAATTATCTTCCCTCAATTTCATTCAAACCTGAAATTAAATTTCATATTTGGAAACAAAACCCCCTTCCTCCCCTCTTGAACCCGCCGGCCTCCCTTGATGGGCTCCCCATTAATTGTCCATTAACCCCTTGACCTCATTTGAAATTTGAACCTAATTCCAAATTGGTTTTCCCTCCAAATTCACTTAAACCTGGAATTAATTTCAGGTTTAGATTAAACTCTATTCCTCTCTTGGACTAAACCTACTTCTTCTTCCCCTAGCCGACCCCCCCCCTCCCTCTTCCCCTTCTCCACTTTGGCTGTCCCTCTCCTTGCTCCACCTTGGGGAAGTTTGAAGCCAAGAGAAGAAGACGACGCCTTCCCACCTCCACTTCAATGACGTATGGCCGACCCCGAAGTTGATAGCGGATTCGTACTCGACACCTACGGAGACATCCACATAGTTCGATCACCATTCTTCGACGTCGGGTTTGGTTTTGACAACACCATTGAAGATTACTTGAACCGAATCCTCCCCACCCTCGTGGATATCATCGACGATCAATTCACGGACTACGAGTGGACCATCAACGGTCATCGACCCGTGCCACCTCCACCTCCGACTACCTTCCCAACAGCGACTACCTCTCCACCATCGTCGACCTTTCCGTGGATTAAGACCATTGGCGTTGCGACCGTCCTCGTGGCTTCGTTGGGTGTGCTGAAGACCTTACTCCGCTAAGCCATACTTTGAGTGTAAGTGAGCATGGTACCTCATAGTGATATTTCTAAATATTAACCGTGGGATTGTATTACTACATGTTTGTTTTACTGTGATAATTTCAGATCTATCTTAACATGCTTAAACTTATGATTTGTAACTGCCTACTACAATAAGATTGACGATTAAAAGTTCTCTAATCTAATCTTACGAAATCTTAATCTTAAGTAGCAAGCTTTGTAATCCTTTTAAAATATTTCCGTGCAATTCTTGATTGTATCACATCAACTAAGGTCACTAAAGTCAATCGCATTCTCATAATCTTCATTGAATAATTTATAAAAATATATCATTCATCTTTGCTGAATATTCTCTTCTAATAAAAACACTTTTTAATCTTCATCATTAATACACTTCACTTGAATTAAATCTTTACTACTCTTATCTCTATATTTGGCTAACTTATGCATATATCTTTCTCCCTCCTTAGTATCTAATCTATTATAAAAATCATTAAAAGCTAAAGTATTTATATCGTATATTGCTTTTTTAGACTCCTTACGAGCCTCTTTACATCTTTTCAAATTATCAGAATTTTTACGTGTAAACCAATTTTTATAACAAATCTTCTTATTTTTTATTTTTTCTTGCATATTTTGATTCCACCAACTATTTTTACTATTAAGAACTTCTACCTTTGATACTCCAAGTAGAATTTTTGCAATATTCTTAATATCACTAGCTGTTTTTTCCCACATAGCATTAACTTCTTCAAACACAAATAAAATCTTAAGATCTACTATCTTAATCTCATAAATATTTTTGTTAAAATTTCTTTAAATACTCCCATCTAATCTTATAACAACATTTTATTTTATTTTTTATTTTTTGCCCATTTTTCTAAAAGTCCAAAACTAATTAGCGATGTTGGGTACATAAACTTTCACTTGGAATAACTTTACAATCTAAACGATCTATTTTTTTATAAGAAAATAATCAATTTGAGTTTTACTATATCCATTCTTATAAGTGATGAGATATTCATTTCTTTTCTTAAATAAGGTATTAGCAATTACAAACTCATAAGCTAAAGAAAAATCTAATATGGTCTTACCACCTTCATTAGTCGTTCTAAACTCATATCTACCACGAATGCTTTTAAAATCATCTATATCTTTACCAACATGTTCATTTAAATCCCCTCCAATAAAAATATTTTCTTCGAGAGATATCTTTTGTATTAATTCTTCTAAGTTATTTTAAAATTTTAATTTTGAACACATATCTAAACTTACTTGAGGAGCATAAGCATCTTTAATATTGATAATTTTAGCATCAATAATAATCTTTAAAGTTATAATTCTATCTTCAATTCTATTAAAATCATATAAGTCTTTCAATTGGGTCCAACAGTTTAATAAATTTATTTTATTTGATTGCAGTCATGGATTTCAATGAACTGCTTGGTTTTTCACGAGAACAGAAAAGAAAATACCACAAAGATGTTTTCATCTATTATCTATATAAACCTAGCATTGGGATATTGCACGTAAAATCGCAAATAGAGAGAATGTACAAGACAAAGAATTCAATGTTCTCCTAAAAATTCTGGCCCGTCTCTACTTTTTTAAACAAATATGCATTGTGCCACTTAATGTTGATTTAAATTGAAAAAATGCAGAAGAACAAGCAGAAACATTCAACTTCTATAGATAATCCAAAAACCCCTCATTTTCTCTTGGAAAAGTTTAGAAGCTTATACTGCCAGGCATTAGTTCGACTGCAAGAAAAAGATAAGTTGCTCCTGGAAAGAAACTTTAGTTTGCCTCAAAAGCGTACAAAATATTCAAATGCTTAAAAGGAATTTACTAGAAGTTATGGTGATACGGATTCTAAAATCATGCTTACGATCCAAAAAATTAAAAAAAAAGTTCTAAAATCGCTAATTACCATTTCCCTTATTTGAGGAGGCATTCGATCCCATTAGAGTGCCCTGCACATCTCAGCTCGGGCATCTCAGACTGTAATTAAGTTGCAAGCAGACGGATCTATCCGATGGACCGGAGTTCCCCTCCTGACCAGCAATCAGGTCCAACAGAATGGCTGTCAAAGTCCGAAGGCGATGAAGATACAATAGTCAATAAATAATGAAATAGAAATAAAGACAGGGAGGAAAACATTCTATTAGTCGAAGATGTCAATGCTCCGACCTGAGCTCCTATCGCCGCGCTTCTATATCGGATCTTCGAAGCAGAGCGAGAGAACTGGAGTGGCGGTCATGAGTGGCGACCTCCGACCTGGTCCTCTGACCGCCGGCGTTCGACTATACACTTCGAGGAAATAGCCGATAGGAATAGAAGAGAGACCAATAGAATTAGATCCTGCGGGTTCTGCTGTTTTGGTTTGGGCCGGATTAATAATATTAAGGAAAATAATATGAAATATTCTTTTTCTTTATTTCATTTAGCTTTTAAGAGTGAAGAAAACTATCATTAATTTTTATTACAATTAATTTAACGTACATTCCTAAAAATAATAAATATTAATTATAATTCTTTTATTAAAAATAAAATCATTTTGGCTATTATAAAAAAATTAAATGAATTTATTTTCCTCCAATCTCATCATTATGGGAAAATATCAAAATAAACAAAAGATTTCTTATCGATTAAAATCCTCGCCGTTAGAACTGGCAGCGTGTCAAGCTAATATGTGAGCCGGTTAAGGCTTAGCTTTGATAAATGACTTGTGAGTCGATTTTAATGAGCTAAGAAGACAAATTTGAGCAAGCCCTCAAATTAAATTGATAATAGTTCACCAGATAAAATATATTAGAATTTATGAGTTTAAGAGAAAAAAATATTTAAAATATTTAAAAAATTATCTCACTTCATCATACTAAGTAATTCATTATTATTATTTTTTTTATTTCTCATTAATTTAATCATTTTATTATAATAATTATTTGAATCAAAATTATTTTTCTATTTTTTAATAAATGATCCAACTCAAAATAAGTTCGAACTCAATTAAATAATTAAGCTTAAGCTCAAATTAATAGTAACTAAAACTCCACTCAAGTAGTTAACATCTCTATCCCCCCTCCTCTTTATTTTACTTTATTCTCACCCAAATTTTTGAATATTATTTTTTTAAATTATATATATATATATATATATATATAATTTAAAAAAATAATAAAAAACTGTCCTAAACAAAATCTAAGCCAGCTAATGAACAAAACTTCAAAGACAATTGCTCTGGATGTGTAAAAATATTAAATTATCTTCATATAAATTATATTTGGATAAACTCAAAAATGTTATATCTACTTTTGAGATTAATATAATATAATTTTTTTATGAAACATTAATATCAAAACAAATTGAATGTATTTGAAGCCTATCTTAAAACAAATTATATGCAGATAATCTAACATAAAATTTTCTATTAGAATTTCTTTTTCCTCAATATTTGTAGAATTCAAATTTTGAGTTTCATCTGATTGGCAGCACAGGAAGTAACTCTTTCATTTTTAAAATAAAACAATAAAGTTTAAAATTACTATTTTGCTAATTAATTATTGGATTTGTTACTAGTTATTTAATTAAATATAGTTACTATAGGAATGACTGTTAATTATTAACTAATAATTAACTATACCTATTTATGTGATTATCTTTTAATTAGTAAACTAGTATTGTTAGGGGCCCCTAAATTTGCCATGATGGAGTAAGAGAGTTTTGTATCTTAATTGTGCATAAAGATCTACCGCGCTAACAAATAAATGAAGAGAGCAATAGTGTGGCACCAAAGTTTTTACGTGAAAAATCTTGAAACGAGAACAAATCACTATTGATTTTTAATGATTCCATCATGTGAGAGTTGAGTATAATTTTTAACCTATCCCTTAATTTAAGAGACGACAAGATTACAACAATATAGAGAACTAATAAAACATACGAGGAAGTTGGTATAGGGTGAAAGGCATTCAAACGATTGTGGTTGAGAAAGTACGAAGGCAATGGCTAAGCGGTGGTCCATTAACGGCAAAGGTTTGATGGCGGCGGTCGAACATTATTGGTCAAGCAACAATGATTCGACAATTGTAATTAGGCGATGATCCAACAATAACAATCAAACGATGATCCAATTGCAGCAAATGGGCGGTGAAGGTCTAATAGCGACGGTCGGATGACGAAGGTCCAACGACAACAATTATGCGACTAAGATCTGATGGTGGCAATTAGATAGTGGTCCAACAAAAGTGAAGGTCTGATGGTGGCAATCAGGTTGTGATGGTCCAACGATGGCGTTCTGACTATGGTCTAACTTTGATGATCGATCGACCAAGGTCAGATGACAGTAGTTAGGTGGCAAGGGTTCAAAAGTAGTGATTGAATGACAAAGAGTTCACAATGGTGGTTGGTAAAAAATATTGCTTTAATGGTGATGGTCAAATGATAAGGTTCCAAAGGCGACAATAGGGTGATGTTTTGAAGATTGGCAATCAGGCAATGAAAGTCCAAAGGAAGTTGTCAGGTGATGTTTTGATTATGATGGTCGGACGACAAAGGTCCAATGACGATCGTCAAGCGGATGGCCCGACAATGATGGTCAAGCGATTATCTGATGGCGAAAGTCCAATGGTGGCAATGTGCTAAGCTCCAACAGTGGCGTGGGTGAAGATCCAACAGTGGCAGTGGTCGAAGGTCCGATAATGGCAATGGATGTCAATCCCATAATGATGGCACTCAGGTGGTGCTCCAGAATTCTTTAAGCATTTGAGCTCTTAAATCTCTAGTCAAGATCCTCTTGTAGAAAAAGAGCTCATTTATAGACTTTTGAGAATAGCGTCTCTTAAATATGACAAAAAGTCTCGAATTCCATTAATCATAGAATGTTTTTTCAACATTTAAGTATTTTAATGTTGTTAGAATTAAGCAGTCTTGAGCTTGTTGGATTCGTCTCGTTGAGACACTCTATTTAACTATTTAGCTATAAATATATCATATTTGAAAATCATTTGGTCTTACAATTTATATTCCAAAGTTTCCAACTATACTTTAAACTCTTGATTGGATAGTAGTTGGAGTTATTGGGTTCATTTCATCGTACTAATCACTTTGACTATGAGTTTGATTTGTTGAAATCAGAGTCACGATAATCCTAAATTTAATATTAGAAACTTTTAATTCAAATGTGCATTGAGATTCATGCCTTCTCAGCCAATTTTTAATGATCTAACAAGTAATACTAGCAAGTCCTTAAGAAACAAATATTCAATTGCTTAATTATAATAACTTAGCAAAAATGCTTAATTTTTTTACAAAAAAAGCCTTGTTAATAACAAATGCTTCAGCATGTAGAAAAAATAGTTATTAAATTACTTAATTAATACAGTTTAGAGTTAAATTTCAAAGTTAGTGAAAATATGAACCCTAAAAATCTCTATCATTCATGACTCATAAGAGCCTAACTCCAAATTTTTTCTTCGATCTTTCCTCAGGCGAATTATTGCGTCCGGCCACTGGACGTCCAGACACCCAATCCAGACACGCCACGTCACATAAATACACTGGATCCCGGTGTATTTTGATGATGTGGCGCATTATGATTGGTGTCCGGATCGTCCGGACACCGGACGCAATAATTTATCCTTTCCTCAAGGGGGGTATTACCTTTTGGGTGAGGGTGAGTTGGGCATTGAGAAATATGATCGGCATTTTAAAAATCTTTATAGTGATGGCTAGTGGTATATAATAGAATTTTGAACCTCTTGGATGAAAATTTGTTATGGAGTGTAAAGAAGATTTTTGAGATTAAGCCTTTCAACCAAAATTTTTGAACATAAAAATATATGAGACTTGAGGGATTAATACCAGAGAATAAGACGATGAGCAATAAGGGGAAAGAGCATTAAAATATGAAATAGAGGTTAACATTTTGTTGGTGACGATTTTCTTGCTGCTTTTTAAAACATTTTTTTATACAAAAATTCTACTTTAAAAAGCAGTAAAAAAGCCATCTCAAACAAAGTCTAAGGCTTTGTTTGGGACGACTTTTTTACTGCTTCTTAAAATAGTTTTCTTATATAAAAATTTTAATTTTTGTACTAAAAAATTATTTTAAGAAGCAATAAAAAATCGTCCCAAACGAAGCCTAAGACTTCATTTGAGGTGACTTTCTTACTGCTTCTTAAAGAGCTTTCTAATACAAATTTTTTAATTTTTTTTACTAAAAAATTATTTTAAAAAACAATAAGAAAATCATCCCAGATGAAACCTAAGTCTATCCACCTAGGATTAATTCTAATGGGGCAATGAGATTGATTGCTAGATCAAGTACAAGAGAGCCCAACCGAGGAGAGATTAGAGAGCCTAACATCATATAAAGTGTCATAAAAGATAGTAAGCATACATAAAGAGGTGGGGGTTCTCACTAATCTTATTCTTTTGAAATATACTACAAATAAAGTCTCCCATAGCAATCCATGCTTGGATATATTAGCCTAAAGATGATTCTCTTCGAAGTGGTTGTAAGCAGCAGCATAGAATACAATAAGGAGAAAAGCGGGAGAACAACCTCACCATGGATCAACTTGCCTTGGATCAATATAAGACTAAAATGAGATTTTATATTCTTCATTTGATCCAAATTCTATCATTATTGAAAAGGTGAAAGTTGTTGTTGTGAAACCCCCTAAGTAAAAGAAGCTAAATTCTTAAACATCGAGGCGTATTTTGATGTAATGGTTGAAATTTTCATAAGAAACTTCACAGTTAAGTGTGCTCATCCCAGAACAATTCTGAGATGAGTGACCTACTGTGAAGTTACACCAATAGGATAAAACCGTGAGGCTCTTAAACCAAAGCGGACAATATGTCGATAGTTATGAATTTGGGCTGTTACAATTGCAACTCTTCTCATTATTGCAAATATTTTAGGAGTTGATAAACCAAAATTTTAAAAAATTAGATTAGATGAATGAATTCTAATTTCTGGGCGGCAAAAGATGTTGAAATTGTGAGTAAACAGTGAATTTCTACATTAATACTTATTGAAACCATATAGGTTTCGAGCAACTATAGTTGGGTACTACATGTTTTGAGTTTTTGATGAAAGTGTCTTCCAATTGAGGTTTGGTGCTTGGGCATTTAGGTCTATTCAGTGTAGGAAGGTGACAAATAAGTGAAGGCCGTTGGGGAGCTATAAATGTTGCTGGAGTAAGAGTATGGAAAAAATATTCTATGCAGACCCGGATGACGTCCGGAGGCCTACCAGAATACGCCACGTCACTTTTTTTGCTCGGTACCCGTGTTCGGTGTCGCTTAGTACCGGGTGACGTGGCACGTTTTGATTGGTCTCCGAATCGTTTGGTGTCCACGTAGAATGAATTCTCCATAATAAGCCGAAAATTTGAGGGTACCGATAGTACAGGGGTAGGTGAAGAAATTTTATCCACGAAAAGATAGAAATAAATTCGTCCTTAACATGCCTTGAATCCTCCAACAATTTTAGAACGATAAAAGAATGAGCCATTGACCTTCCAGCCAAGCTCATAATCTTCCATACTACAAAAATTGAATAGAATGACATCCTTCATTCATTACTAGGAGTACTAAGTGTATCATTTGAATTCTATTGCCTTTTTACCACATTCAATATAGCACCTTAAAATGGCCTCATAGGTTCTAGCACTCTAACAATTCAAAATTACTTCGAGGAAATCGTAAATAACAATCCAGCAAGTCAACAAGGTCACTTTGAGGCGGAACAATTTGAATATAACCAATCTAGAGACAAAAAAAAAAAAACTTTGTGCCGAATTTTCAGGCAGGAACTCAATGCATCCATTTCATCTTTTCCAAAAAAGCAAACAACAACAACATCGAGCCTTCATCCAACTACATGGGATGAGCTACCTGAATCATTTTTCTCCACTGTGTCCGATTAAGAGTCAATTTCTCATTTAAATCTAATAAAAAAAATATCATTTCTAATATTTTCTAACCAAATCTTTTTTAAGTCTACCTCTACTTGTTTTAACATAGGTCAAATCTAATACATCTATTTTCCAAACTAGGTTATCATAAGGCCGATGTTTTATGTGACCAAACCATCTAAGACGACTCTTTCTAATATTATCTGTCACTAGAGCTACTCTAACCTTTCCACCAATGTTGCACGTATACGCCTAATTACGAGGCATGCTGTATCGGACACGTATCAGATATGGATATGCCTCCGATACGGCACGGATACGGCTTTGTCGTGTCCAATTAAAATATCATTTAAATTTGATCGGACATGCGTATTGGATACGTGTGTCCTATTAAAAACAAAAAACATAGCCGCAATTTGCCCTATTCATTTCGGCTATCCGCTCGATATCCCTATTCATTTATGCGGCTTAAATATTTCGGCGACCTAGATTTTTCATTTCCACACAGATGTTCGTCTTCTTCGTTATAGTCAAAGGAGCAGCTCGACGACGCGAGCATAGAAGCGAACATGATCATCCTTCGTCGACAAAGAGGCTCGACGACGCGAGCATTAAAGCCGACAGAATCCTTTGTCGACGGAGCATCTTGACAACACGAACAATGAAGGCGATGTGAGCATTGAAGGTTCGTTTTCTTCATTCTTCGTTTTCTTATTCGTAGGCTCGGTACCAGAACTCGGTACCGCTTGGTACTCGGTACCGCTCAGTATTCGGTACTACTCAGTACTGCTCGGTACCGCTCGGTACTATTCGGTACCGAGCGATACTAGAACTCAGTACTTCTCTGTACTCGATACTGCTAGGTTCCGAGCGATACAAGAACTCAGTACTTCTCTATGCTCGGTACCGGAACTCGGTACCACTCGGTACAGGTCGAACCCCGCTAGGGAGCAGCGCCCCCTTGGACCCCCGGCATATGCACAACATATCTACACTCTTAATTAAAAAAAATAATGTTTCAAATTCATGTTGATTAATTGTGTCAATCCTTCGTAGGATAATGAGCTTTAGTGGTGTAGGAATTGGATATACTGATGGTTCATCAGAGACCAATATTAAAGATAACAAACCTTTGTGAGGTTATGTGACAAAAATAGGTAAAACGTCAAAAGGGGGTGGCAATATTGTATTCAAATGCAATTTTTGTAATGCCTTATACAAAGGATCATATTATAAAGTGAAAGCTCATTTGTTGAAGATTAGTGGTCATGAAATTAAAGTATGCCTGAATATAAGCTCATCACAAATGGCTGAATTACAAAGAAAAATCAGTGAAGCTGGACAAAGGAGTAAAAAAGAGCTTTCAAAACATATTCCACTTCCAAGCACTCATGCTCATATCTTTCATCTTCTTCAATTAGAAGCGATAACAATATTGAAAATAAAGGGCCTTTTCGGATGGAGGGATTTGAACAAAAAAAAAACATGTTGTAGATAGTGTTTTGGAGAAAGCATTTAATTTACAAATGAGAGAACAACTAGATGGAGGAAAAGTAATGCACTTTTACATTGCCTCAACACTTCTACTTCAAACAATCGCCATAAAATTGCTTGGCCAAGTTTCATCATCATCTTGTTGTGAAAGAAATTGGAGCATATACTCGTTCATCCAATCAATGAAGAGAAGTAAAATTACTCCACAACGGGCTGAAGATTTAGTTTATGTGCATACAAACATTCGGCTTCTCTCAAGGAAAACTTCAACTTATATGGAAGGAGACAATAGGATGTGGGATGTTGCTGGAGATGGATTTGAATCTCTTGAGGATATGAGAATATTTGAAATTGCAAATCTTTCACTTGATGAGCCTGAATTAGAAGCTATGATATTCATGAAGATGATATAGAAATTCAAAGACAAACAACTGAAGAAGCTAATCCTATCATTTCTTCTATTGAATTATTGAAACTTCATATGCTGGACAATTTATGTTTTTGTTTTTGTTGTAATACTAGATATTTAAATATTTAATGATTACTTTTATTTTGATATTATAAGATACAATGCTACAAATGATATTGCTTTCATTTTTTTTTTGTCATTTCAAATATTATGCTTTAATTAATTTGTTATTTTTATGTATGATTTATATATTATAATGTCGTATCGTGAAAAGGTTGAAGTAGCTCCAGTAGAAGATAAGATTAGAGAGAGTCGCCTTAGATGGTTTGGTCACATAAAACGGCAGCCTTCCGTTGACCCGGTTAGGAGAGTAGAGGTATTAGATTTGACTTATGTTAAGAAAGGTAGGGGTAGACCTAAAAAGACTTAGTTAGAAAATATTAGGAATGACCTTTCTTTATTAGATTTAAACGAAAATTTGACTTTTAATAGGACACAATGGAGAAAAAGGATTCATGTAGCCGACCCCACGTAGTGGGATAAAGGCTTGATGTTGTTGTTGTAATGTCGTATCCGCGCCATATCCGTATCCTGATTTTTAAGAATTGTCGTGTCCCGTATCCATATCGTGTCGTATCCGTGTTGCCGTATCCGTATCGGTGCAACATAGCTTTCTACGTATATAATTGTTTTGTATTTTGTCTCTACAAGTGAAGCCACTCATCCACCTGAGCATCCTGATGTCTGCACCACTTAACTTAATTCTATGCTTCTCTTTTAATGGCCAACATTATGCGTCATAAAGCATTACAGCTCTCACCACCATCTTGTAGAATTTCCCTTAAATTTGAGGGGTACTTTTTTTATCACAAAAAAGGCCTGATGCATTTCTCCAACTCAACCGTCCGACTTGAACTATACTAATAATATCCCCATCTATTTCACCATCACTTTGAACAATAGACCCGAGATATCTAAAACGTATACTCCTATTAATGACTTGATCGCCCAAAGTCACAATCCCCCCAAGAGATCTATTATTATTAAAATTACACTTTTTGTATTCAGTTTTAGATATGCTCAAACGAAAACCATTATACTCTAAAGTTGATATCCATAATTCAAGTTTACCATCAACATCCTCTCTAGTCTTATCAACAAGAAGAATATCATCAACAAAAAACATACACCAAGGTAGATCATCTTGCAAATGTCTAGTAAAAACATCCATGACTAAAGCAAAAAGATATGGGCTTAAAGCTAATCTTTGATTCAATCCAACTAAAATAGAAAAATAATTGGTCAAACCACATTGTGTTTGAACACAAGTAACAACTCCTGCATACATATCTTTAATGACTTGAATATAAGCATCATTAACCCCTTTTTTTTCTAGAACTCTCCAAAAAAGCAAATACCTAGGAAAAAAAGAATACAACAGTATAACAATGTGATATTCATTAAATTTCTTGTCATCTCATTCTACAATAGTTTCCAACCATGAATATTCTAATAACTCATTTAGTTCACTAGATTCCATGGCTAAAAAGCAACTTAGCCAGGTGCAGAATAAATTTGAGATCAACTTAGTTAGCTTAATTGATAAAATTTGAGAAAGTCGTTGGCAAACTTCAAGGACAAATCTTTTTTTATTAAATTTGTATACTTACACTCACCAATAAAAAAGGGTCAATGAGAAGAATAGCAGCACATTTCTTATATCATTGAAAACCAAAGTGAAAGCCAGCCAATTTGAGGGAAAAAAGGGGGGGGGGGACTAATAGTTTGATGTCCCCGCTTTCAGAAAATTTGTTACTGCCACAAACCTCGCACTGATTTGTTGTAAACTCATGCAACATGGTGACTGCGATAATAAGTTCTATAATTTAGAAATTCATGGACAAATATTTGCAGGACTAAATACATTCCCTTGAAGAAACTACCACTCTCATAAAAAAACTAGTACTACTTATTCGCAACTAATATATATGTTAAATCACATAATTATCATAAACTGAAGCAAGAACCAAGCAATAGGTAACACAATATCATATAGTTGCATTCATAATATTACCATCAAATAAATCTGTAGTATATACATACCATTTTTCCCACTACAGAGCACATATACATGATCCAAGGCATATTTGGAAAAATATACACAATGAATATTCAGCTATACATTTACCTGTGCAAGACAGAATATATTAATTACTTTGCTATTTCCGATATCTGTCGAGTTTTAATTACTTGGAAGAAGAGATACATTGAAACTATATGCATTTTTAATGAAAAACGTGCAACTTCAAACTGCATATAGAATACCACCTTGTGTTACTCCATGTTCTTGAGGTCAAAGGAAACTTACAGCGCCATATGAACCATCAAGGCTGCAGAAAGAGCTCAAATCTGCATCAGACCTCTCGTTCCAGCAAAAATATGCATGCACAAGACAAAGCATATTGTAGCAATGACTATGGACCGCGCGCTAATAAATCTCACCACTTCCAAGCCTTTATTAGTAACGTCCTGTCGAATCGAACTCATGCCGATCTTTACACCATCAGAAACCTTCCACATCGCAAATTCTATAATAGACCTGACGGTCTCAAATGTCACTCTCCCAGTGACATCAAGAACAAACTTCGTGTTGCTTGGAACTGCCAATGTCGATGAAACCTGGTTGACCCAACCATTGCTCTCTTCGTTCATGGAATCAAAATAGCAATTTCTGTCAGTCTCCAAGTTTATTTCTGGGTTTGCCGATGAGTCAGAGTTCGAGCTTGTAAGAACTCTGTGGGATGTCCTGACAAGTGTTTCCATGGCACCATTGCAGACTGAAACGAACATCTCCTTTACCCTTGCTTCATGGCGAGGGTTTGTGATGCCGGCAAAGAATTCATCAAAAGTGTTAATATGCATAGTTTTATCAAGAAAGACAGCCACGGCCGTGCCCACAAACACCTGAATGCTGTCAGCTATAAGCTTCTTGCACTTTTCTGCACAAACAAGATCTAACCACGATCGCCCCGCCGGCAAATCAGGACCGCCGCCGCCTTCCGCGCCTGTTGAATAGAAACCAATCACGAGGTTCCTGGCGAAACTCCCGACGATGACGGAGGCGAAACCGGATCCCGAGGAGGAGAAGAGCTTATCCAAGACCCGATCGGACAACCCGGCCCTATCATTTACATCGTTTCCCTCTGTCGACCGAATTCCCCTCGCAATCCCGACAGTCAGACCCTCAAAAACCCTAGAAACGGAGCCTGCAAGCTCGTCCGAAGCCGCGATTTTGGAAAGCTGCTTCAGGCTAGATGGAATTTCGTCAGAATCGGAACGAAGGAATCGGTTGAGGTCGGCGGAGATGAGATTGGCAGTGTCAGACGTGGAAGAAACGGCATCGGCTAGCGAGAAGAGGGCGCCGGCGAACTTCGGGATCTTCATACGGTAAGCGGCATAGGTTGAGAGGCCGGCCACGGCCGCAAGAAGCATCCAGTTCCGCCGGCGGCGGAAAAATTCCATGGGATAAAAACCTATGGTTTCGTAGATGTGATAAAAGCATTCGGAATTGATTGGCTCTTCCAAACCATAGAAAACATTGGGAAGAACGTGAGTGGCCCGTTTATCAAACGGCACGAGTGAGGGAGAAATTATTTTTTTTTTTTGGAAAATTGAGGGCTTAGCCATTCTATTAAAAACAAAATTGATTACAAGAAAGTAAAAAAAAAAAAAAAAAAAAAAAAAAAAAAAAAAAAAAAGCTTTGCCTAAACAAAATGAAGGCAAGCATCAATTACAAGAAGAATGCTAAGAACTATAAAGACCAATAAAAAATTTAAATCAAAAATGCAGACAGAGAAGACTGTCATGCTTAGCCATGACTCAGAATAATTTGTTCAATCATGTAGTAGATCATTCTCCTTTGGTTGCCCGTAGACCATCCTAAAGGAGAGGCATGACTCATCATCGTCCTAGGCTCAAAAATTTGCCTGCCTAAGAAGCCCATACCGATCGGCACCAACACAGCAGCAAAAGAAATAATTGAGCAACAACAAAATGTGCCACCAGCATTTCCGGACAAGAGACAAATCCTGCCATAATAACAAACGACTTCCAGCACCAGTCCAACTATATAAATAATGTACAGCCAGAGACCATCGACCAGCAAACCATCATTCATCAACTTCCGCACAGAAAAAACAAATCCCAATTTCACCATCCCGTAAATGACAAAGCAGCTAGCCGAGGGGATAAACCACAGCAAAAGGCTAGTTAGTGGTACTTCACCCGGAGTTTTTCTTTTATCATATTTCCACATTTCCAACTATCAAGCTTCAGGTAAACCACACTAGAAATTTTTTTAGCTAAGGTAGTAACACAATAAATCCTGCCATTATGTTTCCTGGAATTCCGCTCAATCCAGATAAAATACACATAAACATTTAAAATCAATAAAAGCCCAAGCTTAACATCCTTTGTAATATCCATCCCAGAAATAAACTGAAAAGCTTGTGCAAGATTTGGTCTAAGAAGAAATCCGGAAAATTGAGGAATGAGCTTACTAATAACCTGAAAGGAGAAATCACATTCAAGCAGCAGGTGAACCGTAGTTTCAGGGTGAAGATGACAGAGGAAGCAAGTTGCATCACTTATAACAATATTCCTAGTACTCAAGGCATCAGATGTCTTGAGACCATTAGAGAGAGCCATCCAGGAATAAACAGAGTGTCTAAGAGAGTGTTTTTTGTGCCAAATCAGAAATGCCCAGTCAACATCATTTTCATAAGCAAAGTATTCTTTATAGAAATCCTTAAATGTAGCATTTTCATTATTCTCCCAATTAAGATGTTTACTGCAACTGATGGCAATAGGAATGGAGATAATAAAATCAACCATCTGAGAGCTGAGAGAAATTGGAAGGGACCAAGAAGACCCATCCATCCAGTAGGAAAGAGAAGTAGAATCCTTTATGTCAGTATTTAAGACAAAATTTGGGAAAGAATCCAGTAAAGTGCCGCTGGAACACCAATGATCCCAAAGAATTGCAATGGAACTATTTGCATTGATATTAAAATTAAATTTGCTTTTAAACAGATTAGCCGTTAATTGTAGGCTTTTCCAAAAACCAGTGCTATTCCGAGGGGAAGGCTTCCAGGGAGAAGAGTACCTTGATTTGAACCATATGGAGAGTTGAGAATCTAGATTGTAGATCTTGAGAATAGTCTCACAATTGAAAGCAGACCTTAGAGCATTAAGAGAGGCAATGCCAAGGCCTCCTTTAGATAAAGGCGTGGAAGTATTTCTCCAAGATATAAGATGCAATCTCTTAGAATGGTCCCCACTATGATAAAGAAATTTGGAGCAAGCCTTGTCAATATTCTTTAAAATAGATTTAGGAATAATAGATCCTCTAATCCAGTAAGCCACAATATTAGTGATGGTATATTTGATGAATTGAAGTCTACCTGCAAAAGAAAGAAGCTTGGCTTTCCAACCGGAAAGCAGATTAGTAATTTTATCAAGGAGTGGGGAAAAGTGAGAGAGCTTGGTTCTCCCCAAAGCAATTGGGATACCCAGGTAAGGAATGGTGGTAGAGCAATTGTGAATGTGGAGCGCTTGTGATATAGAGGAAGAGATGGTGGCTGAGGGATGAAAAAGAAGTGAGCTTTTGTGGAGGTTAAGATGGAGGCCAAAGAAGGAGGAGAATAGGTTGATAATGTTCATAAGTTTGTCACAGTTGGTAATTTCAGCCTTTCCAAACACAAGTAAGTCATCTGCATAGGTAAGATGAGATATATGGAAATCCTCATGATGAAACCCTTCAAACTTATTCACCTGATTGTTGTCATCAATAAGACATGAGAGAGCATCCATTACAAAACAAAATAGAAACGGACTCAATGGACAACATTGTATTATACCAGATGAAGAGTTAAAGAACCCTTCCAGGCCTCCTTCAATACACATGGAGAATTTAATGTCATTAATAAGCTTTGATCCAATGTATGAAAAGTGGAGGAATCCCCTTTTGGGCCAACCTAGCAAAAAGGAATTCCCTAGACACCGTGTCAAAAGCTTTCCTGATATCGAATTTAGCACAGAAAAAACTATTCTTACTAGTCTTAGAGATAAAACCAAGTATTTTAGATGCTAGAATAGTGTTATCTGATGAAACTCTATTAGCAATAAAAGCAGCTTGGCTATGATGAATGATGTAAGGCATGAAAGGCTTAAGCCTGGAAGCAAGAATCTTGGCAATAATCTTGTGAAATACATTACACAAGGAAATAGGCCTGAAGTCTTGAATGGAATCTGCATGAATTTTCTTGGGAATAAGGGCAATAGCAGTGGTTTTAGCCCTGTCAGGAAGGTAGCTCTTGTTAAAAAAAGACTTCACCGCATGACAAATAGAAATCCCAGTGATATGTCAAGTACGTTTGAAAAATTCTGCATTATACCCGTCCGGCCCTGGAGCAGACGAAGAACAACCAGCCATAATAGCTTTTTTAATCTCCTCATTGGTTACAGGCAAGACCAAAATGTCCTTAGCATAGTCTGGCAACAAATTTCCAGGCGGAAAAGGGTCCAAATTTTGAAAAAGAGAAGATGGGGAGTTGTAAAGGTTTTGAAAATAATGAACAATCCCACTGAAATCCACGTTTTGAGAGTTACCACAGATCGAAGAATTAAGAATACATCTATTGTGAGATGCCCTTAACTTAATCTTGGAGTATAAGAACTTAAGATCTTCCTCATCATGCTTAAGCCAATTGACCTTGGCTCTTTGTATGATCCATTTAGCCCTCAAAGAGGCATAGAAGGCAAGTTCAGAGTTGATTTTCTTAAGATTCCCACAAAGAAGAGGATTGAGAGGATCCTGATCAAGTAAAAGTTGGTAATGCTCTTGGAGGGAAGATAATTCAGTGTATTATGCCTCAAGTGAATTAGAAGATTCCCAATTTTTTGTTTTAACCACCTCTTTCAGAAATTATTACTTGCGGATTTTGGACGTAGAATTAAGTTCAGACTTTAATAAAAATATGATATATATATTTTTGTATATAGTGCATTATTATGTATATAAATTTGTATGTATTAAATATATTATTTTGTAATTTATATATAATAGACACAGTTATATACAAATATATATCATATTTTTATTTGAGTCCAAAGTCCAAACATAAGAGGAGAGGTATTAAAGAGTCTCCCAATCCAGACGCGGATGAAAATGGTCAATCACGTCAAAAAATTGGGTGACTCTTTTCCCCAGTTTCAGTCGAGCACGACTCCCGCACTAGCATTCCCCACACAAGTTGAACTCTGAATCCTGCACCAGCAGTCCACACACGAGTCCATAGTCCACACGCGTAACCATGTTCCGCCTTGTGCGGTTTGTCAGCCTCGAGCCACACGTTGTCGCGATTCGAGCGGAATACGAGATTTGATTAGAAAGTTTTAATTTAGGCTTATGCGGGATTAAATAATTTATTATTAGTTTTTAATAATATTCATATGTAATAAAAACTAAAAAATATTTATAGCTATTCAAGCTGGCACGTGAGCTCGCGAGTCACCTCGAGTTCGATCAGTTATAAAATTATTTAAAATAAATATTCATAGCTATTTGTGCCACCAAGAGCTTGCGAGTCACCTCGAACTCGAACTTGTTTAATAAATGAGCTCGAGCTCGACTCGTGAACTCAATAAGCTTGACTCGCGAACTCATAAATAAGTCCAGCTCGAGGTGACTCACAAGTCAGCTTAGCTCACTTACACCACTAGCACCGACCATTGTCCAACCTTGCACCCGCTACCAACTTACCTCATGCTTGCCACGAGCCGACTCCTTGCCCATGACAAGGTAGCCTGGCTCCCTCCGTTATCCAACCCTGTGCCCACCGAAAGTTAACCTTACATTAAAGTTGATGATCTCTCTGAACAGTCGAGAAATTAAATAGAATTATATGATATTCGAGAAAAATAAAATAATTTAAGATAACAACATATTTTTAATTCATATTAAATCATAAATAAAATACAATATAATATAAAATTAAAGCAAAAAAAGAGACTCAAAACATCCTTTTTTATATCACGATGGAGTAGAATTTGAATAAAATTAAATTTCTAAATTTTGTATTTGATCTATTATTTGTTTGGATCATCTTGGTAAAATCATCATAAGAGCTTGAGCCAAATTTGACAAATTATTGATATGAACTGGATAAAATCACCAATAACTTTGGAATTATTGTGCTTCAAATATATATTCTAAAGCTTTAAAAAGTCACCCAAAACGTTACTTGTTTGAAACTCAAACTCAATGACCAACCTAAAAGATGGACCTTCTTAATCCCCAATACTCTGACATTTGAATTCGCTGCAAGGATCGATGAAGTCGAGTACTTATTAAAGTTACTCTCCCAAGCATCTTGGCTACTCGACCAAAATATTTATCTACAAACACCTAATTCTTTTCAAAACTCTTTCCAAAAAATATTTTAAGAAGCAATACTCAAATAAAACTTATGATGATTTTATAAGTAGACATTTTAATGCCCTCAACACAGCTTCTTCCAATATATAGAAGTAAAGAGACCTTTTTTTTGTTTAAGGAAAAAAAAAAAGAAAAGAAAAATAATGATAGGATTTCATGATGTGTTTCACGTTAGAATAGTCTAAAATAGGGGTGTAAGTGAGCCACCAAGCGGCTCTAACTCGACTCATTAACGAGCTCTCTAGTTGAGCTTATCGAGCCACGAGTTCGAACTGAAGTATATACTCAAACTCGTATGTTAAATAAGCTCGAGCTTGAGTTAGTCTGGTTCGGTTGAGTTGCGCAATTAACATAGTATATATTTAAAAATTAAATTAAATTAGCATTTTTTGATATATTGAAATTTTTTAAATTAACTCTATATTAAAAATAAAAATTCTAAAATAAATATAGAATTTTAATTTAAAACTAAGAAATCAAGCTAACAATCAAGTCAAGTTTGAGCTTTCCAAGCGAGCTCGAGGATTAAATTTTTTTAACGAGCTGAGCTCGAGTCTAGTAAATGGGCTCGAGTAGAGCTCATGTTCAATAAGAACTAAACAAACTTAGCTCGATATGACAGGTACTCACAGCTCAACTTGACTCGTTTACACCCCTAATCTAAAAGTTTTTGAATTTATGTGAATATTAGTACTACATATAATAGCTAAAGTCTACAATAATCTCATCATAAATTTAAGGATTATGAAGTCCCTTCTAATGTAAAATGCATTAGAACATCCTATCCGTATTTTTCATAAAAAGGTCATCCATATTTTTCTTGTTATAAAAACTTAATTTACTTATAATCAATAGGTTTACAGAGCTTTCATTAACTAAAAATATTATTAAATTTTAAATTTTAAATTAGATTCACTTTCCCAATGACGTGAAACTTATGGATCCTCTAATTGAATATAGGATTCAACCATGACAGCCAATTTATGTGAAAAAACCTATTTTATGATATCTTGTTACTAGTTTCGGTAATATGCCTAAAAAAATATCTTAAAATTGTTTTAAGATAAAAGTAATATAAATTTTTTTGTAATTATTTAATTATTACCGACTATTTTCAATTATTATCGATAATTCAATCTTCTTTGTATATATATGTAATTACAAAGTGAATTACAGTTACATAAGTAATTATAGATTAAATATGATATTGAAATGCCATATCAAATAAAAATATTCATACATGTAAAATCTTGTCTTTAAATATGTGATCAGTAAATAATCTCCTTCCTTCTTCATATTTATTTAAAGATCTTTTAGATAATGCCTAGGAAAATTGGATTAGCAATGTTCACTTGAGATGTTATATTCTATATTGATATCTTATACTATACTCTTTCAAAATATATCTTATCAAATGATACTTCTATCAATATTCTTTGATCTTTTATGATTTATAGTTTCTTTTGTTGTTGATATAGCTGTATTATTATCATCGAATAGCATTAGAGATTTTTCTAAGTTTCGAAGAATTTTTAACTCCTTATGTAAATTACAAAGCTATATATTCAACTTCAATAATTGTGTTAGAAATTCATGATTGTTTACCATTCTCCAAATTGTATCTCTGTCTCTCAAAGTAAACTGCAAGCTAAACATATGTTCATCTCAATCTAATTGAAGTTAGTATTAGTGTATCATTTAGAAATGAAATTACTTCCAAAATACACAAACACATAATCTCTTATTTTTTAAGATATCTAAGTATCTTTTAATCACTACCAATAAATCCATCTTGGGTTTGACAAATAGCAGCCGACTATGTTCAGCATTGCATATAAAAAATTCAAAAAGAATTTCTTGACATCCATTCACCAAACCATATAATCATAAAATGTGGCAATAAGTAAAAGGATATGAGCGAATTTAACCATAGCTACAAATGAGAAATTTCTTCGTAATCAATTTTCTCATTTTAAGTATCATCCTATGTCATTAACCTAGCTGTGTTTGTCTCAATTTTTTTCATTAGCACCCATTTTTTTCTTGTAGATACATCTACATTATATAAATATTACCTCAATAGGAAGGTTTACAAATTCTTAAAATGAATTGGAGTACATTGAGCACATATCATGATTTATTGAGATTTCTCTTTATTAGGATCCTTAATTAGTTCATTCTTATATATCAATGGAGCATTTTTATGATCATCCGATACATCAATGCATGCTTATCAATGAAGTTTATAATGAGAAGGTAATATAATAACCTCATATTGTGCAAAGCTATAAAGATTCCTTATCATGTGATGTCTTATTGACCTTCAACAACAATTGTATTGGTTCTCTTGTGATTGATTTATTTAATAAATTTTTTAGTAATATCTTACATTGAGATTTAAAATTTATCAGAAAATCTTCTTCAAGAAAAGTTGCATTTACTTTCATTAATTAAAGATTGTATAACAAATCTTATGTTTTTGTCTTTGAAATACTAAAAAGCATGCAAATTTTTGAACATAGACTTTGTTTGAGATGACTTTGTTATTGCTTCTTAAAGCAGTTTTTTTGTACAAAATTTTTTAATTTATGTACTATAAGCTACTTTAAGAAGCTGTAAGAAACTCATCCCAAATGAAGCCTTAGTTTTAATTTATCACTTTTTATCTTTAGCACATATAATTAAATGATTCTTGAATTTAATGCTAAAATACACACCCTTTCAATAAGATCAAAGCACCTTTAATAACTTGTTCACTTATCATAATAAGATGGATATATAACTTGCACAATTCATTAGACATTGAAAATGTATTAGATTTCATTCATTAAATAAGTGCATCTTATATTGAATAATCATTCATAAAAATAATAATTGATATATCATCGAAAAATTATCTTGATCGGACACGAATCTCGAGACAAAAATCAAGTTGGAAACTTCAAAAATTAAATCTGGGATCATCTAAACTTCAATTTCAGCAAACTTACAGTTAAACTGAGTGTATCATAAATATGAACCCAAAGACACCAAATTCAACTCAATCCGAGCCCAAATGAGTCTGAATCGAAGACCCGAAGCGCTATTGGCAGGTTCAAACCATAATTTGGATTACCAAAGAGTTTCCAAATATGACATGCTTATAGTCGAATCGAGCGGCTTGACGAGACAAATCCAACGAGCCCAAGATCGCCAAATTTCAATATCATTAAGACCTTCAAATGTCTGATAAATGGTCCACGATCAAGGGATTCAATATCGGCGGTCCATCCAAACCACTCCCCATTTACCCCTGATCTCTCATCTATTTACGTTCCATGCCACTCCATAAATCTATAAATAGACCCCTCATTTCTCTTGAGAGGGGACCCAAGCAAGAAGAAGAAAAAAAAAGAATAAGAGAAGAAAAAAAGAAGAATATGAGGGAAGAAACTACTCCTCGACCACCGCCAGAATTTTGCCCGATTTCCACAGGATGCCAGAATTCTACCAGACTTCTACGGGACGCTAGAATTCTTCCCGACTTTCAAGTGACGCTGAAACTCCGCCCAATCTCCAAGTGATGTTAGAATTCTGTCTGATCTCCAAGTGACTCTAGAGTTTTGCCCAAATGCCATCTAAGGTCGGAGTCCTCCTTAGCTGCCAACTACGGTCCTTCTGACTTACGTCGCCTACCGACTGCAATCCTTCCAACTTATGTCACCCACCGACTACGGTCCTTCCAACATCCGTCCCCCGCCGGTTACGATTCTGCCAGCTTACATCACTCGCCAACTACGATTATATCGACCTCCGTTGCTCGCCAACTACGATTCTATCGACCTTCATCGCTCGCCGACTATGGTTCTTCCAACTTACATCGCCCATCAACTACAGCCCCTCCGACCAAACGAACACCTCAACAGTGATTCTTTGTATTCCCACAATGTAATGTACTCTATAAGATGTACATCAAGCTCAGACCTTCCCCCAAGGAAGGACCTCATTTGTAATCAACTGCAATACTAGTGGATTCATTCAAATTGGGCTAGGCCCCATGGTTTTTCCCCTTTTTCAGGGGTTTTCCACGTAAAAACCTTGTTGTCTTATAAATGCTACACCATCTCTCTTATCTGATTGCGTACCGGATTTTTGTATAACGCTAAAACACTAAATTTTATATTTCTCTACTGCCACAAATACTATAGAACGCAACAATTATATTTTAAAGCAATCCTTTGTTATGCCACAAACAATCAAATGTACAAGTTTGATGATTCCTTTGCCTATTTAACTTCTTAAGAAAGGTTTCTTGATCATTTTTTATTCTGAATAAGATTTACTTATTAGTAAATCAAAACTTATTAGTAAAATTTTGATTGTCAGCTCTCTTAAAGGACCATCCTTTATAATTTTATTAATCCTTTTAAAGCTTATATGACCAAGTATAAGATTTCATGAATATATGTTATTTTCATACCATTTTTATATTTTTATATATTGAATATTTTGATATTTAACAGTGTGTTTTGAGTGGGCTCTAACATAACATATTTAATTTTCACAGTTGTAGAATAAATATCCAAATCAATTTTATAAATATCAATCTCATCATTATAAAAGAAAAGCCAAAATTTTTGTTTAAAGAACTTAGAAATACATAAAATATATTTAGAAAAAACTAGAATAAAATAAATATTATTTTAAAAAAATATTATCAAAATTGAACTCCTCATCCCCACTCTCATGGCATGCTCATCCTATGATAAAATTAATTATTTTGAAAATATATTCTCAGATTGAAAAAAAAATGATAATAATTTGAGAAATTAACAAATTAAAAAATTCAATGAAGATCTAACAACATTTCTAAATAATATCTCATATAAAAACGATTTTAATCTATCTTTTTTATTAATATTTTGTGCTACTTTTAAATTTAAAATACCACATAATTTACCCAATGGATACGTCGTTATAAACAAATAAGTTTTATTTGATTTGAGTATTATATAATTAATTAATTGGTAAAAAAATTAGTATTCAATACTAAAAAATAATGATAAAAACTAATTTCAATTCATTTCATTTATAATTTCCATTTTCTCTCTTTCGATAATCCAATAGGCCTTTTTTTGTAATTTCATCTTTCCTATTTACAAACGACAAACATTCACATTTAATTCGGACCGACCGATCGGATCAGAATTACTCTTCCAAAAAGAATTGCTGCCTTCCTCCAATGTCTTCTTCCTCCTCCACGTTTCTCACACGGCATCAAATTCCCTAAGTCCCCTCTTATCCTTATCCACTTCCATAAGCCTATAAAGAACCCTGACCCTAATGCCCTTCCGCAATCCTCCTCCTCGGCTTTTCCTTCATTCAAAGCCTAAAAATCTCACTTTTTTTTCCCCAAGATTGCATTTTTATAGCGCACAGGTCACCGGCGGCGATGAAAAACCAGGGAAGAAGAATCGGCGACCAAATAAGCCGTGTGATCCGCGCGCCTCTCCGCGCTCTCTGCCACGCACGGAACCAGTACGTCCGCAGCATGAACAGCGTCGCCAACCGCTTTCCTTACGGCGCTGGAGGGGAGACGATGAGCTTCGCCTACACAGCCGGAGACGAAGCTAGGAGTTTCAGCAGCGCTCAGATTTCTTCCGGTGAAGAGGATTTCCGCGAGCTCATCCGCGTCAGTTCTCAGAGCCGTGCAATCGCCGACAGCGAGGCTGTTCGGCGTAGCCGGAGCGTGGCGGTGGGGCGGATCGACGAGGACGGGCCCTGCTATTTCTCCGGCGAGGTCGGGGTTGGGGAAAGTCTCATCTTTCCCAGGAGCCGGACATGCGGCGCCGGCGGGAACAGGGTCCTTGTCGTCCCCGTCTGAAAGTTTTGCACCATTCTTCCTTCTGTTATATATGTAAAGTTAAAATATTTCTGCTCCGATCAAGTTGATCGAACTTTGCTCAAATTTAGAGTTTTTTTTTTCTTGGAACAAGTAGAGCTTTGGCTCAATTATATAAATAAAAATTAAGATTCTATAACTTTGTCCAACAAAAAAAAAAAAAACGCTGTGAAATTAAATAAACAGCTCAGCAAAGACAAAAATCTGCGCAGGATGAAGTCGTCTTCAAAGTAATCCGCTAGAACTTCCTGTTTATCTGATAGAAAGAATAAGCGAAAACAACAAAGTAGCATTCAAAATATAAGCGAAGTCGGTAAAATCAACACGACCCAAGATCTGAGAAACGCACGGAAGTACAGATTCAAGAATGAAGTATCCAAATTTTGCTGAAGAACAAAGTAGAATATTATATCATCAAAAAATTATCTTAATCGGCCACGAATCTCGAGAAAAAATCAAGTTGAAAACTTTGAAAATTAAATTGGAAATCATCCAAACTCCGATTTCAGCTAACTTGCTCTAGAACTAAACTTCTCATAAATATGAACCAAATGACACAAAATTCAACTCAATCCGAGCCAAATGGGTCTAAATAAAAAACCCAAAGCGCATTTGGAGGGCTCAAACGATAATTTGGATTACCAAACGGTTTCCAAATGTGACATACTTATATTCGAATCGAGCGGCTCGCGAGACGAATCCAACGAGCCCAAGTTCGCCAAATTTTGATATCATTAGGGCCTTCAAATGCCCATTAAATGGTCCATGATTAAGGGATTCAACATTGTTCGTCCATTCAAATCACTCCTAATTTACCTTTAATCCTTCTCCTATTTACTTGTCATGCCACTCTCAGAAAATTATAAATAGACCTCTCATTTTTTCTTGAGAGGAGATCCCAAGCAAGAAGAGAAGAGAAGAGAAGAAGAGAAAAGAAGAAGAGAAGAGAAGGAAGCAAGGAAGCAAGAAGAGAAGGAAGAGACTCATCCTCTACCACCGTCGGACTTTCATCCGGCAGCCGACCGATGCCGGAGTTATGCCTGACCATCGACTGCTGCCGGAGTTTCTATCTAACAACCAAATGTTGCCAGATTTTTTATCTCTGTTTGTAATTGAATTTCAACCCATGAGTTGATTATTGTTATATGATCGTTTCAATTTCAGGGATGAGTCAACCACTTGTAATCTAAGCAAACACTAGTGGAATCCTTCAACTGGTGTGGCCCTTTTCCTGGGTTTCCACGTGAAAATTTTGTGTTACATTTTTTCGTTTGTTTGTGTGCTGGATATCCGTACAATGCTGAGACGAAAATTTTCTAACTATATCGCCGCTTTTATTCTAGCCTGCAACAAGCATAAAAACAACATTTGAAAGCTAGACTTGCTAAATTAAAGTGTTTATTGATATGAATAAAATTCCCCTAAAGAGCCATATCAAGGCTGGATGGATGGGCATAGAGCCATAGTTAAGTGATGATAATTTGGAGGGTATTATATGTGAGCTCAAATACTTAAATTTAAAAGAATTGTTTATTTCATCTCTTAATTAATTTATGAGAGCTTCTAATAATTCACTATTACAAATAAAATTAGTCAAAATAATTATAAATCATATATATAAATATATAAAATTATATTCATTTATTCAAAATTCAATTTACAATAGCCAAGGGATCAATCAATTTATAAGTCAATCTCTCTATATGCTTTAACTACAAAAGAATAAAACTAAAATATAAAAAATAAAACAAAATTTGAATCCTAATCTTCCTCCCTCCATTGGATCATGACTCCTTCCTACAAACATGTAAAAACTATGGAGTGAGATAACATTTCAGTGGGTTACCATAACCTACAACTACAATTAATGTATGCTAGTAGAAATAATATACATATAATCTTTTAATTCATATCAGTCTAATCATGTAAATATATGATAATGTATCAGTCAATAAATGCAACATCATTTCACATGAGCTATAAAAATCATTAAAAGCAACATAATTAAGATTTAATGATCATTGATCAATAGTCATATAAAGAATTGGTATATTCTATCATTCCTATACTCATCATGCCAATACAATGCAACGGGTTTTTCATGATTATGCACGATTTAATTTATGTCATTTCATTTGTATTAGTATATATTTCATATCAATCAAGTGCTTTATATGTGTTCTATGCATATTGTACATTATCAAGACATATATTTGTATCATATATAAATGTCTTATATCCAATGCAATGTATAATGTATATCATATAATTCATATTTATCGTATGCATTTGTATTAGTCTTATTTGTTTTGTCATATGCTTCTATCAATCATATCCTATATCATGTGTATATCATATTATTTCAACAAGAATATTATTTATCATGTATGCTGATGTCATATACATATATAAGCAAGATATGACATATAGCTACATGTGGTGTTTTTCTTATATACAGTCATGTGGGCCAATCCTACAAGAATTAATGTCAATCATATCGTTCATATTTTCATGAATCAATCTCATATCACAAGTTAAGTGGCTTTCACGTAAGAAGTCATTGCTTTTTGTCTGTTGGCATATCACATCATTAGTCAATCTTCTTATACATCCCTTTTCATGTGACTTAGGATTGTACTACAAAACTCATTTAAAGGAAAGTATGTCGGCCAACCCTCCTGCATAAGGTGACATATATCCAGCAAACCTGAATCAATCAATCATTTTCAGCAAAACTTTCTTACTTTTACACATATTTCACATCATATATAGCATAATAAAAAATATCATTTACACCAAATGCAACTATAATAGACTAATCAACATGCCTGTAGTATGTTAAAAAGGCATATTTGACTAAATAAATAATAAATGTATGCATGTTATGTATTTCATATTCAGCTACTTTATACTAACTCATGATTATTTTATACTCAATATTATACTACCCATTTTAAATAAAATGACATATTTGCAAAAACAATCGTTAAATTTTTTATATAAACCAACCAAATTATTCGTGGTGATGATATATACCACATATCAAAAGTTACATGGTGGAAAATTACTAAAACAAGAGGTATAGTATTTTATCGATTTCAGAAGGGAGAAAATGAACAAACTCAAAATCACTGAAAACAAAAGTGTGATTAAGATTACCTAATACAATCAGAATACTTTTCATGACAACTAGAACGATGAAAAATAAATGCTTAAACCTTGATACATCATAAAAAAATTATCTTCATCGGGCACGAATCTAGAGGCAAAATCAAGTTGGAAACTTCCAAAATTAAAATTGGGACCATCCAAACTCTGATTTCAACAAACTTAAAGTCCAACTAAATCTCTTGGAAATACGAACCCAACGACACCAAATTCGACTCAATCCGAGCCCAAGTGAGTCCAAATCAAGGACCCGAAGTGTTGTTGGAAGGTTCAAATCACAATTTGGATTGCCAAACGATTTCCAAACATTACATTCTTATAGTCGAATCGAGCGACTCAACAAAAAAAATCCAACGAGCTCAAGATTGCCAAATTCTAACATCATTAAGATTTTCAAATGTCTAAAAAATGGTCAATGATCAAGGGATTCAATATCGACCGTCCATCCAACCACTTCCTATTTACCTTTAATCTCTCACCTATTTACAGATCATGCCATTCTAGAAATCTACAAATAGATCTCTCCTTTCTCTTGAAAAGAGGGACTCCAAGCAAGAGAGCAAGAGAAAGATCAGAGATCGCTCTTGCCTCCTTGCTCCTCCTCGACCACCACCTGAGTTCCGTCGGACTTTCGCCGGACCACTTGCTTGAGGCCCTGTGCTCTACTAGGCCACCACCTGAGGCCGGACTTCAGCCGGACCACCACTTGAGGCCTTGTGCTCCACCAGGCCACCACCTGAGGCCCCGATTCCTACCGGACCACCGCTTGAGGCCCTGTGCTCCACCAGGCCACCACATAAGGCTCGAACTTCCACCAGACCACCCCATAAGGCACTGAGCTCTATCAGGCCACCACTTGATGCCCAGGCTTCTTCCGGGCCACCACTTGATGCCCAGATTCCTCTCGGAGTATTGCCCTTCTATTACGGTCTTTTAGACCCCTTTCTCATGCCGACTATGGTCCTTCCAACCTCCATCACCAGATAATGGTCTATCTGACATCGGTCTCCTGCTAACTACGATCTTTCAAACCTTTCAGACCCCTGTCTCATGCCCACTATGGTCCTTCCGACCTCCATCACCAGATAACGGTCTTTCTGACATCGGTCTCCTGCTAACTACGATCTTTCAGGCCCCTGCTCGTGCCAACTATGTTCCTTCCAACCAAATAAACACATATATGTTGATTATTATAACTCCAACCATGTAATTTGCTTTATATGATGTACATTTGTGACATCAAGCCAAGGTCTTCTTCTAAGGAAGGGCGTCATTTGTAATCGATTGCAAATACTAGTGGATTCATTCAAACTGGGTCAGGCCTTGTGGTTTTTTCCTCTTTTCAGGGGTTTCCATGTAAAAACTATGATGTCTCTTATGAACTATACACACTATCTCTTATCTGATTGCGTGCTGGATCTTTGTGCAATTAAGATGTTAAACTTCATATTTCTCTACCACCACGAATACTCTAGGATGCAACAAACCTCACTTTCTCTCTCTTTTTTTGTTTTTGTTTTTGGAAAATTGAGGGCTTAGCCCAATCTATTGAAAATTAAAAGGTTTACATGTGTAAGTGAAAGAAACCTATAACGAACAAGTAAAAGCGTACACAGAGAGAAAGCTTTCAGGAACAAAAAATAAACAAAAATGATAGGTTGACTTGCCAGCTTGAACTGAGAAATATAAGCATAATAAAAAAACAGCTATTCTGATACTCCCTTGGTTGCCCGGAGACCTTCCAAAGTGAGAGTCAGGCAGGCTTCATCATCATCCAGGCCCAAAATTGTGCATGCCAAACTCTCTTCTTTTTTCATTCCCTCTCCTTTTCCTCTAAATTTTTCTATTTTCTCTCACTGGGCCATCCGAATGAATGGGGAGGGGATGGGGTGGCTTAGGGTTTTTAATAATAATGTTTTATATATTTTATTAAAAAATACAATTTCAAACATAGTGTCATAGTGCTTAAGATCCAACATCACAAAGTTACATGAAATTTTAGAGAATCCGAGAGCTTGACGTTGCAGCGCCCCAAGCTCAACAATGCAACACCCCAAACTTAGCGCCGCAACACTCAGCCAAATTTCATAAAATCTAGTGAAATTAAATTCATGGCTATTACATTATCACTTTTCGTTAGTGATTTAATATGACCCGCGCCATAATAAATGCAAGTTATAGAAGTGATGATAAAAATTTTGAGGAAAAGTGCGCCATAACTTAACTGCTTTCTTCATATTCTATTATATAACTATTTATGAAAAAAAAATCAATTTAAAATTTTGATGAACACAAAAGTATTTTTAATAAGAATGGATTAAATGTGAATTTAATCTTTCTATTAATTTGTATAATTATGGATAATTGGATAATATTTTATATCTTTTATTTTGGTGGTTGAAACTTTATTCTTATACATAGCCAGTGTAACACCTCGATGCTTAAAATATCTTAATTTGATTTTGATTATTATAAATGACATTTTTCTTAATATTTACTAGTTCACCCTGCATCCTTTGAGCTCATAGGCTTATCCAAATCCTTCTACTTTGTCTCTGGCCGTTCCCTCCAATGCATCCAGTTAGCCGCTAATCAGTTCTGAAGCTATGCCTTCCTCCACACTTCAGCTACTCGTGTATCTTCCTCCAGTAAACCCTGCAACAAACCTAGAAGATGCCCCATCAACCAAATCCCTCTTCTCTGTTCTTCTCCGACCAACTGCAAAACGTCCTTCTCCGCTCTCCTACACTGCTCGTTTTCTCACTCAAAGGTCGCGCCTTGCTATCCGGGTTGAGGCTAAGCTAAGGAGCTCCGAAGTCAGCAAGGGAAGTGCTCTTCCTGATGCGAAGAGGAGGAAGGAGATTGTCCTTTTCGACGCCGCGCCGCCGATATTGAAGGAATCTCGCCGCGGCGGCGGCATTGTTGAGAGTGGAACAGTGCCGGATGAAAAGCGAAAAAGTGGCGGATTTGATCTGTTGTTTTTGCTCAAGAAATTGCCGAAGAGAGTATTGGCTGCCCTCTCTAATCTCCCGTTGGCTATTGGCGAGATGTTCACCATCGCGACTCTTATGGCTCTGGGTATGCTTAGCTAAACCAATGAGACTAATTTTATTTTTCTTTGAGGTGCTCAAGCTATTGTTTCTGCATTTTTTTTGACATTGTCAATCTTCATCAATGAGGTTTTTTCAGCTATGTGAGGGCCATATCAGGAAAATCCAGTAAGTTTAATGCATTGTTTACTTAAAGAATCAAGATATACCATATAAAGCAATACATTCCATATCAAGTTTTTTGTTTTTTTAATCATCTTCAAAACTATAATAGTATTTCTGAAAGCTCCAACTAACTTGAATCGGGAATCATGTCACTATTTTCTATTTCCTTAATGTTAGAAAAGTTAGAACCTACCTAAATTGCCGAGGCCAATGCATTTATGACAAGATTGAAACAAAATCAAAACCAAATTTTGAAACCATGGTGAAAATTTTTGGATGATCTAGAACTATTAGCTATGTAAAAGTTTTGACTAATAATAAATTCATTGGAAGTTAAGGTTCTGTAGATTATGATTGTATTCTCTTCTCTGATCTGATACATAGGAAGAATTACTTGTGTCTTCTCTTCAAGTTGTATATACTCATTGTGGTAGGTACAAATATTACTACCCTAGCATTAGCCTATTAAAACATCCTTTACTGGCTCTATATTTTTAATTGTTTAAATTTCTCTTGAATTCATAAGCTTAGCAAGGTTTATATATGCCAAGCTACTGAACTTTAGAATGTAGCTGCTAACTAATTAATTATGAATCTAATAACTTGTTTTTCCTTGATGTGTTCATAGCTACTGTCATTGATCAAGGGGAGGCTCCTGATTTCTATTTCCAGAAGTTTCCTGAGGAAAATCCTATATTTGGTTTTGTAACTTGGAGATGGGTGCTTAGCCTTGGTTTTGACCACATGTTTACATCGCCTATTTTCTTAGGCATGTTGGTGCTTCTGGCAGCATCGCTTATGTCCTGTACATACACAACCCAGATCCCTATGGTTAAAGTTGCTAGAAGGTTTGTTACAATTGGAATCGCTTGGACATGCCATTCAACAAATTTATTTATTTATTATTCAACTAATATTTTTATGCGGGCAGATGGTCTTTCATCCACTCTGCTGAGGCTATTCATAAACTAGAGTTTTCTGATTCTCTTCCACGTGCATCCATTCAGGATGTGGGTGTTATTTTGATGGGTGCTGGATATGAGGTAAATGACATTGCAATAAGTTTGTTTCAACTCCTTGTGCAAACATGTGATGCAGTCTACTCTTTTTATTTTTATTTTTACTTTTGAGGGGGCATTTACATACATAGCACTTTAAATTTGCTTATCTTATTCACATATCTACATTTGAAACTTAATACTATTGGGGATGATGAGGAGTAAACACCACAATGACGAAACAAACAAGAAAGTAAATGCTGCGGAAAGTAAATGACACTAGGATTTAACGTGGAAAATTCCAAAATAGAGAAAAAACCACGGAGCCACAACACAACAAAAAATTCACTATGAAAATTGGGAGAAATAAGTACATATTTCTCTTCTCTCTCTTGCTCTCTCCTTGCTTCTCTTCTCAAATGCATCATTCTTACACTTGTCCTAACTGAAAATACAAGAGAAAGCCAAGTAAAATAACTCAAAGGGATGCAACTCTTTAGAAAACGAGAAAGAAAACCGTCCAATCCATCTCGCAGTGTTGCGGCGCCAATTTGAAGCTCTGCGGCGCTTAAGCCTCTGTCTTGAAATGCTATGGCGCCATATCTAGGCTGCTTTGGTGCTTTGCTAATTGTCATTCAACGTTGGGGCACTCGGGTGCGCATTGCCGGGGCGCTCGGGTACGCAGCATCATAGCGTTGTACTAGAAAAAAAATTTCAAGTGCAAAGCACCCAAATCCAAGCTGGGGTAAACTCACCGCACCCCCCAGTGTACACGATAAGCTTTGAGGTCTGAAACAACAGAACAGCCCAATTGATCAACACAATCTGATTCTATACATAACAAATACTTTTTACATAGCAAACAAAATCTATCTAACACGTCAAAATTAACACTTTCTTGGTATTTTTACTTATAATTTGCCGTTTTCCAGCTTCATACTCAATGCATCACTGTGTCTGGTCTCATTCTCCACCTCTTTTGATCCTCTCTATATCTAATTGTTGCCTCCCCTGACCATCTCACCCCCCTCCCACCATCCACCGTTTCCATTCTGTAGTAGGCGTTGAGGACTAGAGAGGAGAAGTGGTCAGCAGAGACACTGGTGCAAGCATGAGTGCAGAGGATAGCATGACAGCTGGAGGGTTGGTGGAGGATTTGATAATAGTGCTCCATAGGAAAGGGTCATCTCAGGATTGAATGGTGATAGATGAGGATAAAATGTCATGGGCAAGGAGTCGGAAAGGGGGTAAGGGGAGTGGAGAATGAGGCCAGACTGGCCAGTGACGGCGACCTTAGAGTAAAGGAGTCTAGAAGTGTTGAAGCAGTGGTGAAAATGGAAAATGATGAATTTTAAGCGGAAATGTCAACAGAGATAATGCAGTGTTGATTTTGAGGTGTTAAAATGATTTTGGGTGTTTTATAAATAAATAATAAGTTTTAGATGTTAGATATATATAGAAAATCAAGTTTAAAATGCTATGTATATAAATATTCTTTTTTTAGATAAACCGATTGTGTTAGCTTCAAACATAAGATTGTGTGTTGCTTCATACATTACAATTGCTAAGTCACCTCATTTTTGACGATGCTGCTAATCATTTAAATTGAGAAAAATAGATCCTTTGAGTATGACTACCTATCTCAGACTTCCCTAAGATTTCTACTGCGCCCGTGACAAGATCCAGGTCCACTTGATATTCCTTTAATAATGAAGCTTGATGGTTAACTTTAGTAATTTTAGAGGTCTATTTGTATTTCTTTACAGTGCTAGATGATGCAGGTGTTAGAGCAGACAACTTAAATATGTATTCTTGCTTCCAGTCATAGATTGACACGTGTAATTACTTTCTTACTTAAACTCTATATATATGAGTATCTGTTGTAACCAAGACATTAAGCAAATACAAGATTTCCTTTGTTACGTTTACTGTCTCTGTTTCTCTCTTCCTCAACTTCTTCATGGTATCAAGAGCCTCCACGGTCTTCTGAGGACCTCGCGCAATGGCGAATCAAGAAGCCATCTCCTCGTCCACCGGAATGTCTCTCGGCGTCAACAATAGTTCGACGGCTCGGACCATCTCTCCCGAACTCAAGTTCGTTATCTCCAATCTCAAACTTCTCGTTCCTCATTCTCTCACTCCGGACAACTTCCCAATTTGGAGCACCCAAATTGCAAAACTCTTCAAAGCCAATGGCTTCTCGGCGTATCTCGATCCGAAAGCGGCAGACGAAAATGAAAATCCGAATCAAGATTCCACATCTTGGCGTATCACGGATCAAAACCTTGCAACGGCAATGTGCTCCACGATTTCGCCTGAAATATTGCCATATGTGATTCATCTTGAATCCACAAATGAAATTTGGTCGACGCTGCAAGTCCGGTTCCAATCAACAAATCGGTCCAAGGTTATTCAGCTCAAGAACGAGCTTCACAATGTCTCGATGCAAAATCTATCCATGACCCAGTACCTTACTGAGATCAAGAAGATAGTAGATCAAATCGCGTCGGCAGGCTCAAAGGTTGACTCCGAAGACGTGCTTATATACATCTTAAACAGACTCCCTCCGTCGTATCAGTCGTTCACTACAACTATTCGAACAATGCAAAGCACGCTCACTCTAGATCAACTGTATGCTCTCCTCATCAGTGAGGAAATACATTTGAAATCTGCTGCACAAAAGTTTCAGAGGCAGACTGACAACAATGCTGCTCTTTATGCCTACCGTGGTAGACCAAAGAGAGGTCGCGGTAGACAAACTAATGACTCATCCACGACGACTCGACCAAATTCTGCATCTGCCGTTATTTGCCAAATCTGCAAGAAGAAAGGCCACATGGCGGATGCATGCTGGCATCGTCTCAACATCAACTACGCTCCATCTCAGCCTCCGTCCAAGAATGCGAGTGCTCTTCTTGCCAACAATGATATCACCCCTGTCACGGATTGGTACATTGACTCGGGTGCGTCTTCGCACATGACGAACTCTACCGACAACATGACAAGCTATCAAAACTACAATGGCAATGACATGGTTACCGTCGGGGATGGAAGGTCCGTCCAAATCAGTCATGCAGGAACGGGCATTCTTCCAACCCCGTCCAGTAAGATCCTCTTATCGCTTCTTCTACACATACCTTCATTATCCTACAATTTACTGTCTATCTCGAATCTTGTAAAAGATAATCCTATTTCTATTATTTTTGACGCTAACGGTTTTGTATTTAAGGATCGAGTGACAAACCAAACCATACTTAGTGGCCCGTGCAAAGACGGGCTATACAAAGTCGAAGCGCATCCCTGCAGTCAGCAGTCTCAAGCACTCTCGGCTACCAGAAATTCGTCCTATGCTTGGCATCTGAGGCTCGGACATCCTCATTACAGAACGTTACAACACATTTCTCATGTTAATCCCTCTTTACACATTTCATTGTCTAAATTTCAATGTAACTCTTGCAATTCTTGTAAAACGCATAAACTACCATTCGACCGATCTCATACTAATACCAAAGCTCCTTTAGATCTGGTTCACTCCGATGTTTGGGGACCATCCCCCGTTTCCTCTAAACAAGGATTTCAATACTATGTAATATTTGTAGACGACTTTTCTAGATTTACTTGGTTGTTTCCACTTACGCACAAATCTGATGTAACTAATGTTTTTATCCATTTTGTTACATTTATTGAACGGCAAACCTCTCGTAAGCTCAAAATAATAAGAACTGATGGTGGTGGTGAGTTTGTTAACAGGAGATTTCAAGACTTCACAAAAACTGCCGGAATAAAGCATCAAACCTCTTGCCCATATACCCCGGAGCAAAATGGAATTGCGGAACGTAAACACAGGCACATCATAACCACCACGAGAACCCTTCTTCAAACAGCTAGGCTTCCGATGGTTCACTGGCTCGATGCTGCGTCTACTGCTACATCATTAATCGCCTTCCCTCACCAACGTTAGGAAATTCATCACCGTTACAACGACTGTTCAATATTACTCCTTCTTACGAACACCTTAGAACTTTCGGTTGTGAGTGTTATCCGCTGCTGCCACCAACAAATCGAACCAAACTCACACCTCAATCCGTGGCGTGTATTTTCTTGGGTTATTCTGATAGCATGAAAGGCTATAAGTGTTATAACCCGGTTACAGGTAATACCATAGTCTCTCGGCATGTTAATTTTAACGAAAATATTTTTCCCTGTATTAACAGGTCTTCCACCATATCTACGGGCTCAACCAACATACCACCTCCGCTGCTTATTCCCACTTCCACCGTTCTGTCACCTACTCAAGTTTCTCAACAGCACTCTCTGCCGCTACCTCACTGCGATCATTCTGCTGTTCAAATCAACAATACTATTAACAACAGTTCACAAGTGTCCGAAGCTACTACCACTCATTTTCCCCATCCCATGACTACACGCTCTAAAACAGGGACTCTTAAACCGATTCAAAGGTTGAATCTGATTCATCAGGAACAAATCTTGACCGATCCTAATACTTACAATGAAGCCTGTAAGAAAATCGAATGGAGAAACGCCATGGCAAAAGAGTTTCTCGCACTTCACAAACAGGGCACATGGGAGCTGGTACCGCCACCTTCAAACGGCTCCATAATCGGTTCAAAATGGACATACCGAACGAAATTTAATTCTGATGGATCAATAGCTCGCTTCAAGGCCCGTTTGGTGGCTCAGGGTAACCAACAAGAGCTTGGACTCGATTACAATGAAACATTTAGCCCTGTGGCGAAACTACCGACTATACGTATTTTATTTACGATTGCACTATTTCACAAATGGAAAGTTCACCAGCTTGATGTTGCAAACGCGTTTCTACATGGAGACATCAACGAGACGGTTTATATGCGACAACCGAAGGGCTTTGAAGACAACTCCAAACCGAACTATGTGTGTCTATTACGAAAGGCAATATACGGTCTTCGGCAAGCTCCAAGGCAATGGTACACCACGTTCACCTCGTATCTTCTTCAAATTGGATTTCAACAAAGTCAATCGGATCCCTCTCTCCTCCTGCTGCACCGAGACAATCTTCAAATCTATCTTCTCGTCTATGTGGACGATATCTTAATAACCGGCAATAGAAGTAACGCCATTACGGATCTCATTGATCAATTAAAAGCCAAGTTTACTATGAAGGACTTAGGTGCAGCTCATCAATTCTTAGGCATCCGAATCGAATCCAACCAAGATACGTATTTTCTTTCTCAATCTCTTTATGCTAAATCGATCGTTCAAATGGCCGGATTGCAGAATTGCAATTCGGTCGCTAACCCATCTTTTTCTAAATCCATTTCTACAGACGTAGAGGCTCCTTCTTGTTTTGATGCACCATTGTATCGTCGAATCATCGGCTCTCTACAGTATTTAACATTGACACGACCCGACATTGCTTATGCCGTCAATGTTCTCTCGCAACACATGCATGATCCGGCTCCGTCTCATACTCTAATGCTCAAGAAGTTGATCAGATACATTAAAGGTTCTACAGATCTCGGTATACCCATAACCAGATCAAACCTTCAGCTCCGCACATTTTTCAGACGCTGACTGGGCGTCAGATCCAATAACTCGGAAGTCCACGTCGGGTTACTGCACTTTTTTGGGCAACACATTAGTCTCATGGACAGTTAAAAAGCAAACTACCGTCTCTCGATCATCAACAGAATCAGAATACCGGGCTTTGGCAGCAGCCACGACAGACACGATTTGGATCAGAAGACTCCTATTGGACTTTCGTGTCTCTTCGTCCAACCCAGTAGATATATTCTGTGATAATATGTCTACTATTGCTTTGGCTAACAACCCCATCTTCCATGCTCGAACAAAGCATATAGAAATAGATCAAAGGTTTGTTCGTGACCACATACAGCAAAAGCATATCAAGCTTCTTCCGATCAGCACAACAGACCAACTGGCGGACATTCTCACAAAACCGCTATCTACCATTTGGTTCAAAGATCTCCGCTCCAAACTGACTGTTAGCACCTCCTCGTCAGTTTGCGGGGGAATGTTAGAGTAGACAACTTAAATATGTATTCTTGCTTCCAATCATAGATTGACACGTGTAATTACTTTCTTACTTAAACTCTATATATATGAGTATCTGTTGTAACCAAGACATTAAGCAAATACAAGATTTCCTTTGTTACGTTTACTGTCTCTGTTTCTCTCTTCCTCAACTTCTTCAAACTTCTTCATCAGGAACATCACTCATGCACCTTTGGTTAATATTATTATTTCTATTTAGTTTGGTCATGGCATAAAAAAGCTAATTGCTGACAAATTCCTAGCATATAGCAATTGTCAACAAGCAACACGATTAATTACACTTTAGTTGCAAATTTGTAACATAACTTTCTCAAAAAAATATTCTTTAATGTCCAATAAACAGTCCTGTTTTATTTCTATTATGTGTATAGTTGAACCTAGATGAACTTTTAATATTTAGACCGTGCTTTATCATAACCACCATGGTTTAAAATTGCGCAATATGAGGCTCGCCTTTGCGCAATTCCAGTCAAAAACGCCTCGATGCTTACGCCTAGAGTTTTTTTTATGAGGCTTGCGCCTCAACTTTGTTGAGGCCCGCCTCGCCTGGCATGAGGGCTTACGCCTTACGCTATATATATTAAAACTTACATAAATCTTGAAGTAAATGCCCGACATTGGACTCTATAGGAGAGGAGGAAGGGGAGAGAGCAGTTCATCATAATGATGATTCAAATGAAGAGCTCCTTAGTGATGACAGTGCTGATGACTTATGAGTTCTTATGTGATATGTCATTGCTATTTATTTTTGGAAATTGAATTATATGTTAATGAAAATAATATCGGGATTTGGGAAAGATAGAATTTTGAGTTGAACTATATTTCATGTTGTTTTATTATTGGGATATTTTGATTTCACTTCATCTCTTATGCTTTTTTATGTTTTATATTATTCACTCATTAGTATATAAAAAAATTATCATTTTATGTTTACGCAATCTTTTGATTTTGAGGCTTACGCCTCAAAACCCCTTGAGGCATACGCCTTGCTCACGAATGAAAAATGCCGCAATACTTGAATATGCAATTTTAAACATTGATAGTAACCATAATGGCTACTATTATCTTTCATCAAATCCTCTCTGGTCTTTCTTAACTCTTCATTCTACATTCTTTTTTCCTTGATGACCTCCAGTCTACCATCAGTGGTACTGAAACAACCAACTCCCTGTTAGGAGAGTAGCTGTATTATATTCAGTTTATGTTAAGAAAGGTATAGTTAGGACTAAAAAAAAATTGGTTAGAAATACTAGAAATGATCTTTTTTTAATTAAATTTAAATGAGAATTTGACTTTTAATAGGATACAATGAAGAAAAAGTATTAATGTAGCTAATTCCACGTAGTAGGGTAAAGGCTAGATGTTGTTGTTTTTTGTTGTTGGGAAACATAAATCAATCTTGTGTACCATGAGAAGAAACTCCATACTTCTTTTTCCTTGCAAGATTAAGCTATAATATGTTAGCAGCTTCATAATTTTCTTGCGCTCCAAACTGATTACTTGGATTTATTTAATCTTCTTGTTTAGCTTTAATATTGGATTGTTTTATTAAGACCATCATCATCATCATTGTTCTTAGTTTTTTTAGGTATTTTTGAAAGGTCCAGCATTGTATGCTTTCAAGGGGATGGCTGGTCGGTTTGCTCCCATTGGAGTGCATTTAGCCATGTTATTGATTATGACTGGAGCAACCCTTAGTGCTGCTGGCAGCTTTCGTGGCTCAGTGACTGTTCCTCAAGGGCTGAATTTTGTTGTTGCAGATGTTATGTCTCCTGCTGGCTTTCTTTCCAAACCAACAGAAGCCTTTAATACTGAAGTTCATATCAATAAATTCTTTATGGATTACTACGAGAGTGGAGAAGTAAGCATTTCGACATATCCTTATTTGACCATCATTTTACTTCACTATCACTACAGTTTGTTTTAAAACCAGGATGGGAAAGCATTAGATAGCCCTTTTATCTTGCAAGAAAAGGAAATAATTGAAGGAATTAGAGTACAGACACCATTTCTATGAGTAGACATGAATGTAGTATTAGCATAAAGTATTCGGAAACTGATGATGCCAGAAGTTGTTGAAATATAGTTGGTGGTAACGGACACTTTTTTAAATTTCTCTAGTTAATTTCAGACTTTGATTTATGATTTTATTTATTCTCTGAAAGGAATTGACAACTGTGTTCTACTGCCTGAACGACTTCCAACATACAAACTTGGTAGTCTTATTTTTCTTTGTTGGTATAGGTTTCTCAGTTTCACAGTGATATCTCATTATTTGATGTTAATGGTAAGGAGCTCATGAGGAAAACCATTAGTGTAAATGATCCCTTGAGGTATGGAGGGATTACAATCTACCAAACCGATTGGGGTTTCTCAGCCCTTCAAGTATCAAAGGATGGCCAAGGCCCTTTCAATTTGGCTATGGCTCCGTTGCAGAGAAATGGAGATAAGAAGCTTTATGGAACTTTCCTCCCTGTTGGAGATACTAATTCCTCTAGTGTCAATGGAATGTGCGTCCACAATTTCTCAATATATTATGTCACAATTTACAGATGAACCTCAGGAATGTTTTTAATTAATTTTAATCATACTAAATTTTCTGTAATTGTCAGATCAATGCTTGCTCGGGATCTACAGTCCATTGCCTTATATGACCAAGAGGGGAAATTTGTGGGAGTTCGACGTCCTAGCTCAAAACTTCCAATTGATATTGATGGAATGAAAATTGTGATCGAAGATGCAATTGGTAGTACTGGCCTTGACTTGAAGGTAAATGATTCAAAGCAAATTATTACTTCGTTTTGGACGGCTTTCTTACTGTTTTTTAAAACCATTTTTTAATACAAAAGTTAAAATTTTTGTATTCGAAAGCTACTTTAAGAAGCAGTAAAAAAGCCGTCCCAAACGAAACCTATATCTCAAATCGAAAAATTATAATTTATGTTTTATATTTTATTTAATTCTTCATAGACGGATCCCGGGGTGCCTACTGTCTATGCTGGATTTGGTGCTCTAATGCTCACAACCTGCATCAGCTATCTGTCTCATTCACAGGTAAGTTTCCTTTTCAGTCTTTGGCCCTTAGCTTGTTCGTTAAAATGCTATGAACTTGGCGCAATCTATTCATGTTTGTAACTTAGGTTTCGTTTGGGATGACTTTCTTACCGCTGCTTAAAGCAGTTTTTTAGTACAAAAATTTAAATTTTGTACTAAAAAGTTGCTTTAAAAAGCAGTAAGAAAGACGCCCCAAACGAAGGCTTACATTTTCTTTTTTGCAGATATGGGCCTTACAAGATGGAACCACCGTTGTTGTTGGAGGTAAAACAAACCGAGCAAAGCTTGAATTTCCTGATGAGATGAATTGTTTACTTGATAAAGTACCAGAGCTGGTGGATGCTGATGAGAAGAAGAATAATTGATGGTGAGGTAACTGGAATATCTTCTTCTCTGCTTCTCAGTATGATTGGATGAACTCCCAAGTTTTAGAATATTGTGAAAAAGTTTCACAGCAGATTAGAGTTGCTCAGAATTCGGCTTCAATCAATTGTTCGATGATCCAGAAAATTTATCGAGGTGAGAGATCTGTGTTTTCTTCAATGATTTTTGAAGAACACCTGAAACTCAGTGCATACATGATATAGAATGAAGATTCTTCTGTACAGTTGTATTGCTTTCGCTTTACAGCTAATATTCTGTATATATAAACATAGAAGTCATGTGGAAGTAACATTTATTCAAATCAATTTTATATTTGTATACTTTATACACCAGTTTTTCAAGATAGAAGGATGCAGACATGACTACAAGTGTATTGGAATGGTGAACTTGCTTCATTCATGGTTCTCAATTTGTCAACAATTTAATCCTATTGTTTTGGCATGCAGACGTACGAGAAATTATTATGTGCAGACGCCGAACGTAGTTTACCATCCGGAGACTAATCAGAATGCATCACGTCAGCAGTACTGAGCCGGGCACTGAGCAGTACCGAGCCGCGGTACCGAGCAATATCGAGCCAAGTACCGAGCAGGAGGTGACGTGACACATTCTGGTTGATCTCTGAACGGCGTTCAGCGTCGCATAGAGTAATTTCTCTAGATGCACACACTACCATCCATATTAGAAGGATAAGAGCCATTTTCTTAACTCATTCTGTACTATTCATCACATCTTTGAAGGTTGAAAAGTAAACTATATGTTAAATTTTTAATATTACATGGGACTTTAAAAAGGATTGGAAAAGAGAAATTGGATGTCCAAAATTGCGTTGTTTTATGCTAATTTAGCTTGGAAATCTATTCACATAGCAAAGGGTAAAATGAGTTTATTGTGAATACTCTGAGGACAAAATACCAGTTTTTCTTACTTGCCAAAATCTTCCATTGGTTGAGATCAACGTCCACCATCAATTTGTAAATGAGCCTTTAGTACAAGAAGTCTCTTAGATTTGATAATTCGAATGAAGAAAAATGACATTGAGGGCATCAAGGTTGGCTCACATAAGCATCGACTGAAAATGCAATAGAACAGAAAGTGCAAGTCATTGCCTGTTGGGATATTGACCATTGTCTAATTTTTAGATGCAGATAGGCTGATGTGTTTGATCTACCATCAATTATTATGTTGAGGACGTCCTTTAAGAGAGTACTATCCGAAAAATTTTTTTGGAATGGCATCCGGAGACCAACCAGAACGTGCCACATCATTTTTTTTGCTCGGTAATAGGTGACGTGACACGTTCTGATTGATCTTCAGACCGTTCGGTATCATCACGGAATAATTTCTTGTTCTATTGTCATTCAAAGAGATAAATAAAGTGCAAAAGAGTTGTGTTATGTCCTGGAACATTGGATGGATTTGAATAATCAGGATTCTTTGGAGTGAAGCCAACTAACCCGCTGAAGGTTTAAAAGGGAAGTTAACAACCTAACTCTACTTAGAGCTCCCAAGCTATAATGCTAAAGTATGCGTGTCTAGTAACTTGTTAGACTAGAGTTGTTCTAAAATCTTGGTTTAGAGGTTAGTAGATTAGGATTGGCTAGCTTAATTTGAGTCTGGAGACTTGCTAGACCAGGTGAACATAATGGGTGGATCTAAAATTTATTAGACTAAAATAGGTCTAAGTTTCATAATTTTCATTAGAACCCACTAGGTTACTAGATTATATATGTTTGCGTGTGCATATTAAATGAAGGAACACACCTCCTTATGATACTAGTTGGGGACGCAATGTATCCATATACATAAATAAAAAATTTTACGGAAAAGAAAATGTAAAAGGGGTACATTCATTTGTACTATTTTTAGACAGTGTCTTTTGTGACAATTGTATTATTTATAGAAAAAGATAAATATATGTTATTTGTATAATATTAATAATTATATTAAAATAAAATTGAAATATAATTATTTAATATTTGGTAATGAGCATGTATATTATTTCCAATGCTTTGTGTCACCATAATTTAGAACATGATTTACTTGATGAGTACTTTTATGATTAACCCTATATTTTTAAATAAACACAATTATTATTCAAAAGTTTAAAATGAGTAGAAGAGAATAGTGTGCATCATAGGCAAGACGCTTCGAAAGAAAGGTATTTATAACATTAAATTTTAAAATTTTGAAAATTTAGTGGTTCTTTCTGCTTATTGGAAATAATTACTTAGTAATTAAAATTTTAATCAAACATCCGACCATCTATTCTCGCCTCGTTAATTTGAGTCTCCGAGCCGAGTTGTACAAAAGTGATATAATGGCCCAAAGAGTATCATAGGAATGTGAATTGTAATGAAAGAGCCATAGGAATAATTTAAGAAATTATTCAAAAAGAAATTTAGAGATTCAATTAGATAGTATAATTAATTATCTTATATCATGTATTCAGATGATTAAGATGACCTAAATGATATAAATATGAAAGGAGAATAAGTACCACATTAAGTGGATGTGAACACTAATACCTTTACCCAGATGATGGTGGCTATGACCTAACCGCTTCAAGAATCAAAATCACATCATGGAGTTGGAGTAGAGAAGTATCTAAAGTTATTCTAGAACATGCGACCGCCACTATTTAATGGTATGAAGGACGAATTGAGGCAAAGAATTGATTGATTTGTATAGAGAAGATATTTGATAGCATGTCATGCCCTGATGAAAGAAAAGTGCAACTCGCTAAATTTTCTTTAGATGAAGAAGTAGAAAGGTGTTGGAGAGAATAACATAGATAATTTAGGAGACATTCCAAATAGGTTGGTCAACTGTGAGGATTGTAATGACCTAAAATCAAATTTAAAAGAACTATCTATTTTATCTTCTTAATTAATCAATCAGAAATTCTATAAATCATCAAAATAATAAATTTATATATCTAGTGAAAGTAACTAATAATTATTATGATAAATCAAAATTTTAATATAAAATTTATATAAATCCTTCTAAATCTTATAGAAAAAATTCTAATGAAATCGATTTGCAAACCAGATACTTGATGGACCCAAACCCTTCACTTATATTGACATGTGTCAATTTCTTAAGAATTTACACTAGTGCTAAAAAATTACGAAAAAATTATTATAATTAAAACACAATAATATCTATCTTATAAAGAATATAATTTGTATTTTGAACTTATAATGACTCCTAAAAAAATGATTTATCAGCATCAAAATACAGGCTATTATAAAAACTTTGTGGAGCTTTTCAGAGAATGGTTTGTACATATATCAGCAAGTAGGTAGATGCATGATAAATTCATAAGATTGATTTAAAGAGACAAATCAGTGATGCAATATGAAGTGGAATTCACAACCTTATCCAAATATGCACTGCAGTCTGCAGCTAATTGCAACAATAGAGGAGAAATGTTATCAATTCCAATATAGTCTAAATGATACAATTAGACAACCTCTAGTACCTTTAGGAATCGATGATTATTCAATATTGATTTAAAGAGTTAGAAGGATGGAGATTGAATTTCAAATCACTCAAAAGAGAAGGGACCATAAAAAAAGGAAAAATGTTAAAGAAGATATCTAAAACAATTAGACTAAAGTATCAAATGGGAAGAAGCCCAAATTTAGCCCTAGTGGAGTTAATATTGTTATTGCCAGTAGAGTCATGGATGCTTATGCTAAGTGTGAAAGATTTCATAAGGGTGAATGTTTGATGAGCTCTAACACTTGTTATTGGTGTTGTCAACCTAGACGCATAACAAATTATTGACCAACATTGGGTTAGAGTACTTTAAGAGAGATGAAATCAAGTGAAACACATTCACAAGAGAGTTTTGGCAAACGGAAATGAGGGAATCGACAGTTTTAGTTCCAACACAAAATCACGGAGGGGGAGGTGATTGTTTGAAAGGAAAATGATTTTCAAAGAAGGTAACGTGTCTAGAGATAAATACATGGTTAGTTATGGGATCGAAACACTTGTAGCCCTTGGATTCGGGTGTATAGCCAAGTAACTCACAGGCAATGGAACGTGGTTGAAGTTTGTTACGGTGCGTAGGAGGGAGCCATGGATAACACAAACAGCCAAAAGTGCGAAATAAATTGTAATATGGTGGTACATTGTGAAGGGCTTGATAGGGGGAGACATGAGGCGAGGCAGCAGTTGGCAATCTGTTAATAAGGTATGCTGCAGTCAGTAAGATATCAACCCAAAACTTTGTAGGAATATTGGCTTCGAACATGAGTGATCTCATAGTTTCGAGAAGGTGGCGATGTTTTTTCTCGGCTAAGCCATTCTATTGGGGTGTGTAGGGGCATGAAAGACGATGAGCAATACCGTAATTGGTTAGAAATTGTTTGAATGGCTGGTTTATAAATTCGCCGCCATTATCTGTTTGTAGTTGCTTAATATTGGTTTGAAATTGGGTTTCCACAAGTTGTTTGAAAAATTGAAAAACAGTAAGAACTTCAAATTTGAATTTTAAAGGGAACACCCAGCAAAATCGTGTGAAATCCTCAACTATGAGAAGGTTAATATTTATAGTATTGAGTGGACAAAATTGGGGACGGTCCCCATACATCGGAATGTAAAAGTTCTAAACATTTTGTAGAAGTAGACTTAGATAAGCTAAAGGGAAGACGATGACATTTCGCTCGAACACATGAATCACAGTGATGCTTGGACGGGTGGGTAGTAGAAAACTTGAGCGTGACAGATAGTCTTTGTTGAGTGGTTAGAGATGGATGTCCATGTCGCCTGTGCCAGTGAAGGAACATAAATGGGGTGGTGAAGAGCGCAACAAGAGTTATGTTGTTGCCGTTGGGGTTGAGTGTGAGAGGTAGATTAATAGGGTAGAGACCATGTTTACTGGGATCCCGAAGTAAGGTCTGGTGCGTCTGGGAGTCCTTAAGAATGAAACCAGATTTATCAAAGACAATGTAGCATAAGTTATCTTTGAGGAGACGAGAAACAGAGATGAGATTATGCGTTAATTTTGGAACATGAAGTATATGTGGGAGCTGTAACTTACGGTCAGGAGTTGGAAGGATGCCTTTACCAGAATTCGCAATAGGCAGCTGAGAACCATCTCCAACTTGAACATTGGATGTACCTTTGTATGGTTGAATGGTTTGTAGCTGAGTGGCGTCTGCTGTGAGGTGGGAGGTTGCACCAGTATCTAAGAACCAGTCATCATAAGCTGACTTGTCCTCCTGAGCAATAAGATCTCGTTGAGATGGTTGGTATGAGAGATCGGCTCGGTACCAGCATGACACAGCGAAACGACCCTGTTTTGCACAAATTTGACATACTAATGAGGACATTTGACGACAGCCACCACCCCGGGCAGAGGTACGTCCTCCTTGTGAGGGAGACGATCGACCGCGTGCAGGACCACGGGGACAAGAGATGTATCTAGGGATTGCAGGTTGACTTGTTCTGAAGAGATATTAACTTCTTCACTGTAGAGGAGAGCATAAAGTTCATTTAAGCTGATGGGTTGTGCTCTAGTGCGAATGGCTGTCTTAAAGGCATTATATGTTTGCGGTAGTCCATTGAGCGTGTAGAAGATGACATCTTCAGTGTTGATGGGCGCTCCAGCAAAGGCAATGGCATCTACACGCTGTTTGATGTCGGACAGGTACTGAAACATCGATTTATCTTGCATTTTGAGATGCAACTCGTTTTTGAGCTGAAGCAGGCGCGAGCATGTAGATGCTTGTAGCCGATGTTCCAGATTATGCCAAATGTCATGCAAGTTGAGAGATTGAGCACATACAGTAGTAAAGGCTGAGAGATGGAGGAAAACAAGGCAGCTGCCAAGTTTTGGTCTACTAGATGTGAGGAGAGGTATTCTGGGTTCACCAAGAATGAGTCTGCAGAAAGGTGTTTGGGAGGTTGCCGTGTAGTACCATCGAGGTATCCGGTGTAGCCATTTGCGCCAAAGATCTTTAATACCTGGGATCGCCATATAGGCTAATTGGAGGCAACAAGCTGTACATTAAGTATAGACTTGACATTCGCCATAAGGAATTTCAGCTGTGGTGGTATAACAGGGACAGTGGTGGGAATAGGGGAAGCAGTGGTGGGCGTAGTCTACTCAGCTGCCGTAGATGACACTTCGGTATTGGCCATGAAGCCAGCTTAGATGACGAGCTAAAGTTTTAAGGAATAACCGGCTATGATACCATGAAAGGATGCTTAGTTCACCGAACTTCAGAAGTTGAAAAACAGAAGCAAAGAAGAAAACAGGAGCAGGAAGAAGAACATCGAGGAAAACTATTGTATTTCCTTCATACTGAAATAACTACAGTGATACAGCTTTATAGTATTAAGGTAAATGATGAAAAGAGCTGCTGTAACCATAGTTGCCAGACTTCATGGCAGACCAACATTACCGGTAGCAGCCAGCCAGTCGGTTGGAGGTGCAGGATAATGGAATAATAATGACCTGTAAAAGCATAAAGTAGTTTTGTTTAACAGATATGAGCTCAAATTTGCACTCTATTAGATCCATATGGTAAGCTCAAAGAGTCCATATGGTCGAAAATCAAGTAAATATTTAGCTAGCTAGCATTGAGCTATGTTCATCCAATAGTTCCTCCTTCGGTGCGATTAAAGGACAACTTGAACATTTAAATAAACAACAAATAAAGAACAATTTATGATCAAAGCTATTGACAAAGCACTATATGCTTTGATTAAGGCTTCATTTGAGACAACTTTTTCACTGCTTTTTAAATCAACTTTATTATATAAAAATTTTAATTTTTGTATTAAAAAATTGTTTTAAGAAGTAGTAAGAAAGTTGTCTCAAATAGAGCCTAAGGGTTCGTTTGAGATGACTTTCTTTTTACTCAAAGTAATTTCCTAGTACAAAAATTTAAATTTTTATACTAAAAAGCTGCTTTAAAAAACAGTAAGAAAACCGTCCCAAATAAAACCTAAGACTTCATTTAAAACTACTTTCTTATTGCTTTTAAAAAATAGTAAAAAAGCTATTTTAGAAAGCAAGAAGAAAACTGTCCCAAACAAAGCCTAAGACTCCAAACAAGCTTCCTGTCGCCTTCAAACACAAGAACAGACACCTGTTTCATAATTATTTCTCCTTGTAATTGTTTCAGCACATACTATAGCAAGGAGGAAGGCCTACAGAAACTTATTTATGGCAACAGTAAATCTCCATTTTCTACAGAATCCCATATTGCAATCTCTGAAGTACCATCCTCTTTTGCACAAGCTCTGAACATGCCTGAAGTGTTGAAAGCCATGACAACCTCACCAGTAACAGAAACAGCAACAAGGCCTGTTGTACCTTTGGGAGAATTCTCAACTACACAGTCTGCTGCATCTTTCAACGAAAGGCCTTTATATTCCATCAAAGCTGCAACATCCCGGCCAACGGTGGCCCGGATGATCGCTTCGCCCTTACCGGTCGCCGAGATGGCACAGAGGTAATTGGCATATGTTCCTGCACCTACTATCGGCGTGTCGCCAATTCTGCCGATCATTTTGTTCACCAATCCACCTGTGGAAGTTGCTGCAGCAAGGTTTCCATTGCCATCCACTGCAACACATCCGACAGTACCAATTTGGCTGTCGCCTATGTTAGATGATGAAACTTGAGGAGTTTTCTCAAGAACAGGTTGAGTGTAATCAATCTGTAAGGATAATCTATGAGATCATTAGTTTGAATTTAGTAATCTCAATTCCATTTACTTTGTGTGAGGGAAATTCATTGATAGAAGTTAGGAATGTCTATAGAAAGTAGGACAAGGCTTACATAAAATATTTAGGAATTTCTTCAAAACTAGAAAACATTCTATGCTGTATATTTCATAAGCATATCGAAGGCATTTCGTAATGATTACTGAAATATACCTGCACTTTATTTGCTGCTTTTGCTTGGGTCAGCCTCTCAATATTTTCAGGAGTTATAAAATGGCTTGCGTCCCTTGTTTCGACACCCTGCAGTGTTTCGTTCATTCAAGAAGAAAGCTTAGGATGCTTTGGAATTCAATTGAGCACCAGGAGGGGTTAAGCTAGCATCAAAGAAGAGATACTTGAATAGATGCTAAAATCACAGAGCACGAAGGCAAGACAACATCAGAAGCAAATAACTAATGATATTTCAAATTGAACAAGCAAATCCGCTGAAAAAAAAAACAATTCTGAAACTATGTTGTATTAATATTCTCAATATATATATATATATTCTCAATATATATATATGATGAGGACATCGCTCAGAGATTCAGACACGTGTACCGGCGACGGAATCGTAGATCGACGACTACGATTCAACGTCTTTACTTTTGACGCTTTATGTTCTATCTATTGTTGTTTGCATGATGTTTTATTTAGTTTTTGTTGTTTTCGATTTTTACCCTTATGGGGAGTATTTTGCATTATAGCCCGGAGGGCATGTTTGTACTTTTCTTTTCGTGTGGAGTGGCATGTATATAGTGGCCCATTGTGTTGTAAAAGGATTGATGAATGATTAAAAAAATTTTCGTTGCTTCTTCTTGCATGAGAGCTAGAGAGAAGGGAGAGTGAGCTCAAAGCGAGCAAGTGCAAGGCCCACCAGTCGTCGGAAGAGTCCACGGCTCGTGGTTAGTTATATATATCTTATTGGTGCGCTTTTCTTCTTCCCTTCCCCTCCCCAAACAAATCGCCGGCCACGTCCAACTTTCTCACCACCGGTGGCTCAACCCCCTCCACCCAATTCATCCTCTAGCTCCACCACTCAAACTCCACCCACCAACCGAACCCCAACCCACCCCATCACCTTGCCGCCGGTCCCCTTCCCTCAAAATTTCCCTTCATTATAATGATTTCCATCACCTTAATGACTTCCTAATTTAGCTAGCATGAGAGGGAAAATTTGATTTCATTTGAAATTTAAATTCGAATTTCAAATTCTTTCCAAATAGAGAGTTCCAAATTAGGAAAGTATAAATCATGCATTCAATATCAAAATAAATCAAATTGGATTTAATAATCCCCTTTCCTAATCCTCCTCGCCTATTTGGAAACTCCCTATTCTCCTCCCTAATCTCCTCCCCCCATCAATATGCCGCCAGCCCCATGTGGGATTCTCCCCATTGAATGCTCAATTAATTCCCCCCACCTTATTTGAAATTTAAAATTAATTTCAAATAATTTTCCTCCCCAAATTATTCAAATCCTGAAATTAATTTCAGGATTAGCTTTAAACCCCTCTCCCTCTCTCTCAATGCCGCCGACCCCCCCCCCCCCACACGCCCCCCCCCCCCCCCCCCCCCCTCCTTGATGGGCTCCCATTAAATGCTCATTAATCCCCCTCAACTCTATTTGAAATTTGAAATCAATTTCAAATTGATTCCCTCCAAAATTACTAAAAATCTGAAATTAATTTCAGATTTGGAGTAAATCTCATTCTCCTCCATCTAACCTAAACTCTCTCACCCAAACCACCTGCCCCCTCGCTCTCTACCTTGGCCGCCCCTCTTCTATCTCCCTCCCTTGGGAAGTTTTGGTTGCTCAGAAGACGACGCCCTCTCACATTCTCTTCAATGTTGAATGGCCGATCTCGAGGTTGATCACAGTTTCGCTTACAACATTCGTGGGGAGATTGACATTCTTCTCTCTCCTTTCTACGATCCCGATTGGGAATACGACGAGACTGTGGAAAGATACGTCAAGCGCATCCTCTATTGCTTAGTAGAGACGATCAATCTTCAAAAGCCTAAGACGTCTTGGCTTCTCATTGGGAGATCTACCCCTTCTCCGTCCGTGGCTACCTCTCCGTCAACAAAGACCTTCGGTACTATCTTCTTAGTGGAAATTTCTCTCATCGTACGCTTCATCTTCAATCGTTAAGCCTAAGAGTGATTGAGTGAGTAGGAACTCTAAGTGACCATGTCTTGATGTTACGCTGTGGATTTCTGTTTGCTAGCTATTAGAATTACTATTTAATTTTGTTGTTCTTGCAACTGTCTTGCTAACCTCTTGTAACGGCTTACCACTACTCAATCTTTCAATGGAAAAGTTCTAAGAATTTATTTTGATTGAAGCATGAGTTACTAATTAGCAAAGTATGAATTCAATTTTATTGTTACATTCCCAAAGCAACTCTTCGCATGTTTGTATTACATCAATATGATGCTACCCAAAGATTTTTGTCTTATTTATGAGGATTTTAATATCCGAGTTCAGGTTTTACATAGGTGCAAGATTCTATGATTAATTATCCATCTCAGTGATGAGAGAACACATTCTATTAAGACTAGTCGTTAGATGGACAATTAGTATTGTGGACCATCGTGCTTGTCATTGCTTGATCGAGTGGCTTGTGAATGATTCTCCTTGGATAAATCTGAAGTTTTAGGCACTTTGACACAGCCCGTTTTGTGGACAAACAACATCTAAACAATTTTTGTGCAACATCGAAGCGTTTCGAGCTTATTACGAGCAATCAATGTTGTGTCAATCAGTTGTCCTTCTCATCATTCTAGATTGAGCATGAAATATATATGGAGATCAACATTATAATTTGAGAAGAAAGATAACAAATTAATTAGGCGCTTGAGAGGGCGATAATCACATAGCTAATGATTTGTAACATGTTTATGACACATTGCATTTTTTTTTGTATCCATGTATCTGACACGTGATTTGCATCCATTTTATGCAAAACTTTAGCTGTGCATCTCTTACAACATTCACCGCTATGCAATATAACATTCCCCAGCAAGAAGTTAGCTATATCTCATTGATTTGTTGCCAACATGGTACCTTCCGTTTCAGGCCAGCACATTGTACTGTAAATCTATTGAATTCACGTCTCTCCATGTCTGAGCTCAAATCTAGGTATGTGACAGAGATTAGAGAAAATATTCACAGAAAACATGTACAATTTGCCGTTATCTAAGCCACCAATTCAAGAGATCAAGTTTTCCCCTTTAGTTATTTTTACAATTCTCAAATAAGGTAAGACTGCACTATTTTCCTATTTTTAGGCCATTTCAAGGCATTTACAGAGCTGCACAGGATGTTGTGTATATTCCAGTAGGCTTCATTTCTGGATGACAACTTGCTGTCATATTTCTGCAAAAAACAAGTTAATGGGTAGGGGACTTGCAATGCCGCTATTCCCCATGCTATTTGCTTGTGCTTAAACATCCGACCATAGAGTATACCCTACAACACCTTTATGCGTGTTTCATCATACATGCATATAAGATCATTGCCTCAAAACACCAAATTTGGGGCCGCTACTTCTGCGTTATTTGTTTTGTTGCCGCATAGAGTCTATCACTCTATCCTTGAAATTGCATAGAGTCTATTCATATGATCCTTTTGCTATGATTTTATGTAGCCTTGACTATGAATATATTGTGACTTTGAATAATAGTTTGTTTTGGGAAGGGAAAAATTAGGAAACAGCAGATTGGAGGGAATTTGATGTATATTAATTAGTGTTAGAATCTGAGGAATGTATTGAAACACTTTTTGCTTGATAAAATTTTAAATCTTCTTTCAAACTTATATAGTTGGTTGGATGCCGACTCCTTCAAGTGTATGATTCAAATGTGAAAATCAATTTTAGGAGCGAGTTACTCTTGTACTGCCATGAGGCTTGATTTTTTTTGAATTTAGTGATCTCTAACAAATATTTTAGCCATCCAAGTTGATTGAATTTGACTGTAGGTTAATTTTGAATGCTTTGGAATCTTGTCAATTGAGGGAGGCGACCAACCATGCAAGAGTGGATTTGAAATCCAACCTTCCATTGTATCTTCTTGCTTGATTTTCATTTGATTGTTTCTTAAGTGTGATATTCATGTAAGCACTCTTCAAATAACTATACTTCATGATTTTAGCTTCCGTTTTAAGCTTGATTTCATGATTTTAGCTTTCAGTTTTAAGCTTGATTTCTTCCTATTGTTCTGCATCCGATTATTTTCCACTTTAATATGTATATTAATATCTCTTTTGCCCATAACTATCAGTTTTGTTTGGGGCAGGCCAACATTTAACAGTTACAATCAGAAACTTCCATAGTCCATACCCTACAGTTGAATCAGTGCAAAACAGTGGACTACGCTCATGCTGGTGCTAAGATCCAATTTTTCAATTTTTTTATCCTTTAGAATTTTCTTTTTTCATTCCTGGTGGTATCAAAATACCATTGTGCCTAGATATTTTATCCACCTCTCCAGAAAAATGAATATCTTCAAAAAAGATTTTCAGTTCCATATTTTTTTTTTCTCTCCACTCGGACTAATCCACCTACTCGACTTTTTGTATTCATATTTAAAGCAAGTCGTGTATCAACTCCAATGATACTATTGTAATGGGCAATATTGGTGGGCACATGTTGATGGAATATAAATGGCTCAGCATAGACTAAAAGTAGTACGGACCAGTATTATACAAGGAAAAATAAAAACCGTAAAACGACATGATCTATGCAGTCAAAGAAATGAACCTCCATGGTAGGATTCAACAAAGCCAATATACAAAATGCTAGCCACATACTCAAGCATGTTCATTTTTACCACTCAGTTCTTAACTATTTAAACCAAAATAATGCTTATTAGCAAATAATTACCATAAAGGGTCCCATCCTATATTAGAGGCAATAGTCACAGTTCCATAATTTTGCAGGACTAAAAAAATAACTACATTTGATAGGATATGGATCATGAATATCCACAAAACCACTCCTTAAAATTAAAATGTTCTTAAAATTTATGTCAAACTTGTAATGATTATTCTGAAATACAGGTATATCAGATACCTAAACTAGATGATTTATGTGTGTGATGTATTAGATATCATGTTTCAAATTTGAATATAACAATTATTAATTCTGAAAACTTACTTGTATCTGTAATATAAAGTAATCTTAAAATTAAATCTAAAAATAGGAATAAAATTGAACAACAAAACCCTTGATACACATCAAAATTTCCTAAACAAAAGCTGCTTGTGGAAGTTAGAAACTTAAAGCAATATACTAAAATTAATTTCAAACAAATTTGAAATTATGAAGTTCATCAGATTAACCTGTTCCCTCGCAAAGGATTCAGCTCCATCAAATGCCAGATATATATGAGGCGTTTTCTCCATCACAAGCCTTGCAAGTGATATGGCGTTAACAACTGTAGAAAGGCCCGAGACAGCACCACACCTCTTTGTGTTTCCATCCATGATGCATGCTTCCATTTCAACTGTAGCATTGGTGGTCAGGACAGATCCTCTACCAGCATTAAAGTGTGGGCAATTTTCTAACTCACGAACCTACAAATATGATTTATGAAATCAAGACCCCGAAATGAATTAGTGATAAAATGAACAGCTGACTGATAGGAAACAGTTGCAGATCTCAACTATTTCCTATCAATCTTCGAAAAACAGCGAGCTTTCGCTGCCAAAATCCACACAAAACCACAAAAACAGTAGATAATTGGTATTATTTCATAAAAGGGAAAAGAAAAATAACAAGATACAATTGATCCTCTATTCAAAGAGGAGGATCGATCTCTCCCAAATCTCTAGACGCCGCTAGAGCCTAAAGAAAACCCAAATCTAAGAGATATCAAATTTCAACAAAATTCAAGATGCTCTAACCTAGGAAAACAAACTATTTAATGGATAATAATCAAAAGGAAATCCCTAAACAATCCCTACATTCAAATTTCCTTCTTAATTCCCCCAAAAAACTTTCCTATTCGGCTCTCGCAAAGCCTGCAGCTCGCGCGGCATCTGTAGTGGAACAACTCCGCTGTTCCGCCCGTAAGCCGGTCCCGCCTGGACCGGTCTAACACTAACAAGATGATTTTCCAACATATGCTTTGGGTCACGCCTTCAAGAATGTTTGTGAAGAAATTGTGTATATCGCTTGTCCATTTAAATTAAACAATATATAACTACAGTAATAACATTTAAGAACTCCAGTATCTATCTTAGAATTTGCTAGATTCATCAAGGCGTTAGAATATAAGAAAATGTTGATGTGATGGTAATGCAAAGTCACGGTCTTCAATAGCAAGAGTAGTGATAGTTGGAGCTGAAAATGATCGACAGTAAATCAATGGGTGCAACTAAATAAGGTGATCATAGACATGCGATAATCCATTACTTCAGCTTACCAAAATCTCCATATTCAATGGAGTTTTCTTTTGGTATAATATCCATGTATGTGGATGGGGGATGGGAGTCAAGATTTGGTTAAATTGATATTGATCAGATGCAGCTCACTTTCTAAGTGGAGATGTAATGTGTTTGCATTGCAATATAGACACATATAACATTAAAAAAAAAAAGTTTTAAATGCCAATGACTTGAATTCAAATAACCCTTCTATGCATAAAACCCTTCAAATGAAGGAACTAATCAATACTCATAATTTGATTTCTACATGCAAAAAAAAATTCTCTTCTAAAATGTAAAAAATAATATCAACAACATCTTTTAAACATGATTTCATTAAGAACAATTTGTATTAATAAAAAATGAAAAAGAAATAACCAGTAAGAAACTCGATTTCACTACTACTTCTGATTTTGTGCATATTTGTTAGCTGCCACTCACTGTAGAGCAATACCAAGCTTCATCAAGTATTTTGCTTTAGGAAAACTCATATTCATGAATTACAATTGACCATCTACCCCTATGAAGAAAATATCCAGTATCTATAAAAGTCTGCCAAAGAAGTTTCTCTCTTCAACAACTACTCATTTCAGGCTAGTCACAAGTTTTGAGTTCTAGAGCTTTAACAAATTTGCATGAAATCTGCAATATTAGACCAAAACATGCTGCAAAAGCAGCGTCAAATCAAAATATCATTATTTAACACCCTCTTCCCCATTAATCATTGTTGACCTGTAAAGTTTGTTACTTGATCAAGAAGCTTCCGTCAAATTCTTCATACTTCCCATCAGCTTCTTCCATGCTTAATTCTGCAGCAACAAACAAAGATTTCTCCATCCTCAACTGGCATGACATCCACCCTAAGTCTTTTTTTTCTTCTCAATTGATATCTTGTACAGTCCATCCTCCAATTAGCCAGAGGAAGATGGAGCTTGTAACAGACCAGCATATAGTAAAAATTGTTCAACTCGAACAAATCACATGATTTTCTATCATTTAAGAATTTCTTACGTAAATAAAAAAAACTCGTCTAATCTACAGTGAGAGTGATGAGAAGTTCTAACCTACGGCTAAGAAGTCATCAAATCCGACAGGTTCATAGAAGCCTCTCAGCCATGCATATATCTCTAAATCAAAGTGCACTCTTGCAGGGACATCGATCTAGCGATCCTTTCAAGAGCTAGAAAAAAAATGTTTTCTTCTCTTATAATCAAAATAAAACTGAGTAAATTTTTTTTAAAGAAGCGTTGCTTAAATGAAACGCAGATGAATGTTCACTTGCTGTCAAGAAAAAGCGATCGTCAATGCAACAGAACGCTTCCTAATGCAAATTATTCATCTAATTGACAAAAATCATGTTTTCCCAACAAATGAAAGGCAGAGGAATTTAGAAAAAAAAAAAAATGTTAGCGAGGTAAGGAAAAGGATGCCAGACTCTTACAACAAGCTCGACGACATCTAACGGCGGTCGATTGGCCTTGAGGGCTGCAACGCCTATTCTCAGACATCGGCGAAGCGTCTCCTCTCGCGGTAGCCTCCGTTCTGGCGGGAGCGACAAGGGGATGTCTCCGGCCCCGCCGTGGAGTGCGATCGCCCACCCCATTCCTTCTCAAACAGCCCCCTCTCTCTCTCTCTTCTCTCCGACTCTCCTCAGCTCTCTCTCCGTTGTGAAAATGTCTGGCGAGAATCCGAGTCCGAACTGTTGCCAGAATATACCACGGACGCTTTATTGGTTTGATGGGACCCGAACTCATGAAGATGACGCACACATCATTGGGCTGTGCTGCAAGGACCTTTTATTGGGTCCGGTGACCGGACGTAGAGTTATGTTCGGAGAGTGCTGAGAACGCGCCACGTAGCAGGTATAAAACTGTGAAATCGACCCGGCGAATAGTGGGTATGTCGCATGTGTTTTTTTTTAAATCCATGACAACCCGGTATTCTAGGTATTTGTCGATTTTGCTCGGCAATAATAAGAAATATCATTATGTGAAGACAAATATCGAGCAATACCGAGTAATACCGAGCAATACCGAGCAATACCGAGTTTTTTAAAACTCGACATTGCTCGGTATTGGTCTTCACAGAGCAGTATTTCTCGTTATTGCCAAGCAATACCTAGCAATACCGAGCAAATACCGAGTAATACCTAGCAATACGCGAACATAGCATTCATGGGTTCCGTTCCGGGTCAAGTCGTTGGGCCGCGCGCTAAAGAGTAAGAGCATGTGGCGCGATCTCAGTGGTGACCGGACGTAGAGCTACGTCCGGTCACTGGACCTAATAATTGTCGTGCTGTAAGCCATACTAATTCAGTAATTCATATAAAAAAAGATTTATTTCGTTTATTTAAGTAATTAAATAATTAGCCTAAGAATAAAATATATTTATATAGTAAGAGCTCGATAAAATATTTATTTAAAGAATGTTTAATTATTTATTTTAATATGTTCTATATAATTATACCATAATTCAGATGTATTTAAAAAATTATATTATTTGAGATATAAACTGTTAAGATAGTTGCTATTTGCATGCATTACATTTTTGACAACTTATAAAGTTTTGATGATTTCAAACATTATTGTTCAAATGTGTAGTTATCTCCTAACAATTTTGGAAGAATTGTATTTGCTCTTGTGTGTACTAACATTTCAGGGAAAGAATTCCAGACTACAAGGCTTCAAATTAAAATCAACATGAGATACCTTGAAATTTTTGAAGCTTGCACTTTGCTTAGAAATCAAATTGAAAGGGAGTGATTGTAACTTGAGTGAATAAAAACATGCACACACAAATAAGGAGATCATATTAAATTTGTGTTGATCGTACAGGACGATTTTCGTTCGTACTGGACGATCAGACAGTTATCTCCTATAGAGCATATGGAACGAATAGGAAATTGCTCGAAAAATTTTCTAAGTCCTATTCGTCCAGGACGAAATTAATTATCGTACAGTACGATTGGCTCTCTGTAAAATTTTCGTAAAAGACGAAATTAATTATCGTACAGTACGATTAGCTCTCTGTAAAATTTTCGTCCAGACGAAATTAATTATCGTACAGTACGATTGGCTCTCTATAAAATTTTCGTCCAGACGAAATTAATTTTCGTACAGTACGATTGGCTCTCTGTAAAATTTTCGTCCAGACGAAATTAATTATCGTACAGTACGATTGGCTCTCTGTAAAATTTTCGTCCAGACGAAATTAATTATCGTCCAAACGATTAACCGACTTAGGACAGTTTTCAGCAGTTTCTAGATTCGACCTTGTAATAACCGTTCGTACTGGACGAACCTAGTTCGTACAGGACGATCAGCTGTACGAAGACACTTCGTACACATATTCAAATAGGGTCGTTTCAGATCGTTTAAGTAAAATCGTCCAGGACGATCCACGATCGTACAGGACGATCCACTGCGTACAGAATTGAAAACTTGCAGTTTTTGGGCGGTTTTTCTTGTCTTTTGTATAAATAGCCCAAATTAGACTGCCACCCAATCTTTTTGTCATTTGATCTTCGTGCCTCTTGAGAGAATAGCCAAGGAGAGAAGTGAAGAGAGCATTCAAGGGAAGATTCCTACCATAGAAGCAAGAAGGCTTCACTTGGATTTCAAAGGTAAGAGTCTCTACTTGTGAATTGGGATTACTTCACTCTTTTCTTTCTTCCTTCTAGATTCTTGTGAGAAGATCTGTCAAGGAGATCCGGTTCTCTGCCGACACTTGGAGAGTGTGAAAGGACGAAGGGTTCTCTGCCCACACTAGGAGAGTGTGAAAGGACGAAGGGTTCTCTGCCCACACTAGGAGAGTGTGAAAGGACGAAGGGTTCTCTGCCCACACTAGGAGAGTGTGAAAGGACGAAGGGTTCTCTGCCCACACTAGGAGAGTGTGAAAGGACGAAGGGTTCTCTGCCCACACTAGGAGAGTGTGAAAGGACGAAGGGTTCTCTGCCTACACTAGGAGAGTGTGAAAGGACGAAGGGTTCTCTGCCCACACTAGGAGAGTGTGAAAGGACGAAGGGTTCTCTGCCCACACTAGGAGAGTGTGAAAGGACGAACGGTTCTCTGCCAACACTGGG